>NC_068410.1:28694311-28736159 GCF_023724105.1 Carassius gibelio | reverse complement strand
AGAAGGGAAGAGTTCCCATATACGTCTTAGCTGACGTAATGTTGAGTTACCGCCTCGAGAGGGAACGAACTTCGTTATGTCGAGATAAAGAGAAAATTAAGTCGTTATAACGAGAAAACAAAAAGGAAAAAAAAAATATAATGCATGGCCGCTTAGAACTTCCCGTACAAGTGAGCACCGTGCACAACCTCTGATTATTTCATTTTACACTCGAGTCGAGTCAGGGGTGGTCGACATCAGTGTTGGGTATAGTTACTTTGGAAAGTAGTTAGTTAAGTTACAACGTTACTATCAATTAAAAGTAATCAGTTATGATACAGCGTTACCCATTCATAAAAGTAACGCGTTAGAGTACTCATGCGTTACCAAAAATTAAAAGCCGTTTGCAGTGGCTCACACATGACAGACAGAGCCCCTGGCCCCTTTAAATGCACCTAGAAGTCGTGACTCCCGACAATGAATAACGTTATTCATCCGACTAAATTAACACTGCAGGATAACAATAACAGGAAAGACAGTCAGCAATCGGCTATTCCACATGGCGTTTTATTTATTTATTATCACAGAACATATTATTAATCAAAATTCGCACCTAATGTTACAGCCCGGGTAGCCTAGGCTACTGTATATTATGAGCACCACAAGATAACTCCTGATTTTTCTTTAACTTTAAATATTGCAGTTATCAAAGTACAAGTATGCTTACTTGTAAACACAACCTTAAACAGGCTTGCAGATTTAAATCCATTTAGAAATGATGAACAACCAGCCAGCCAACGATCTAACAGAAATTAACAGCTGCCTGTCAAACAAAAATGATAACAAACCGAATTAAATCCTTCACTGCCACACAGGCAAATGACAAATCGCGTAATAGCCGAACTAATTATTATTAAAATGTCACTCACAGTCACAAGCCTAAATTCGCTGTAACACAGTCCTCTTACATTTACTCTTCAAAGTAGTGATTAAAACGTAGCAGAAGCAGATTTTCGAAACGTTTGTCCGACAGTCGATTTCTTTTTCGTTGACAAATTGAAAATAATGTGCGTACTTGTACTTCCATAAACCAAACGCTGTCCTCTCTGCCATCTTGCCGGGAGTTCGAAAAAAAAAACCACACACACACACACAGGGTCAGGTGCAGGGCACAGACGTATCACAGCCATTGACTTTACGATCACAGAGCTTCGGCTCCGCTGATACTGTACATCCGCAGGTGGCACAGTAGACCTAAGCATACTGTTTGACAAAAAGCAGGCTGCAGTCGGGATTTTCCTTTCCTTAAAATAACGGATTACTTTTAAAAAAAAATAACGAAGTTACTGATTACTTACGCACGAAACTAACGCGTTAAGTTACACATTTCAGGAAAAAAGTAATTGGAGTACTCTAACGCGTTACTTTGTAACGCGTTACCCACAACACTGGTCGACATACAGCATCGTCTGTGAAAATATGGTAAGTGATGTTGTAATGATGTGCAATCTGACATTATCAAGTAAGCTGTATCACCAAATCACACACAGAGTGCAACTCATTGATTTATTAGTCTATTAAAACTCAAAATCCCAGTCTTTCTGAATTGTAGATGGCAAAAATGGTTCTGTATGCTTTTTATATTTATATAATTTAACATAGGCTTAGTTAACTTAATCTATATCATACATGAACACATTAAATAATTTTATAAAAGTTCAGTAAATAAATAAATGACTTACATTTTAGACATAATATTGCTTATTTTTTTGCATCTCTGAGCAATAGACGGTGTTTATTTATTGAATAGATCAGCTTTTTGAACGAATCGGTTGAATAAATGATTCAGTGATTCACTCATTAACACAGTCAAATGCTTTGTTTCTGAATGAATCAGTTGTTTTAATGAATTGGTTGAATCTCAATGACTCACTCATTAACATTCACTTGCTGTCACCTGCTGGCAGTTTTAATTTCACATTTAGACTATTTTTTGTTTTTATGTTTTGAATTATTTTATTTAACAGAATTCAACATTTTATGTTAAAAACAAAACATTAGGCCTATTAATACATCTGTATCTTCAGTTTAAATGCATCCATGTCCCCTCTGAGATACATAAACTGTGTAAATACATGCTTTTTCAGAGCTTATTACCAAAAAAATGTTCTTTTTTTTTTCCACATTTGTACTTTTACTTTCAATACTTATGTTTAAGATTTAAAAAAATACTTTTCATACGTGAGTACAATAATTATATCACATACTTAAGACTTTTGCTCAAGCAATATTCTAATCGGTGACTTCAACTTCTCCCAAAGTCATTTTCTGATAAGATATCTGTACTTTTACTTGAGAATGACTTTCAGGTACTTTATACACCACTGCACTTTAATATGCTGAGCATGTAACTCCATATTCTGTCTCTTATTTGGGCTCTTCTCTAAGCTGCCAGTGATGTCATTATTATTATTACTATTATTATTGTTTACATTTTAACATTTCAGTCATACTGTCATGTGTTCATGTCTTCTCTTTTCTTGACTTTATCAGCATTTTAAACCAACTTAGATGACCTGTGAACTAAGGTTTGGTTAATGTGGAAACTAAATGTCTTTTCCAAACTGAAATATACAGTCACAAAGAATTGTTCATTATCTGTACCAATATCATGGACCGTAAGCATTACTTGGCCACGGAGTGTAGTTTGGGCTCCTCCTCAATTCATCCTGTAAATGTTGTCATACACTCTTAAAAATAAAGGTGCTTCACAAAGCCATAGAAGAACTGTTAGGTCTAAACGGTTTCATAAAAAACCTTTAACATCTGAATAACTTTTATTTTTCACAAAAGGTTCTTTGTGGCAAAATAATGTTCTTCAGATTTTAAAAAGGTCAGAAAGAGACGGTTCTTTAAAGAACGTTTGACTAAATGATTCTTTGTGGAACCAAAAATGGCTCTGTGAAAACACTTTATTTTTATATAATGGCACTTAAATGTAGCAAAATGCACCTCTTTATGGTTATTTTTCTAGCTGACTGATGAGTTTATGGACACCAAAGGGTTATCCTGAGGTAAATGCATATTACAGTACATTGCAATGTTTACAAGCTTTACATGTTTTCCGGAGTTTGAAACTGTTGTACTGTAGGCTTTCTTATATTAATAGCATACCTTTTGAAGGTAATTCATGTTCATTATGTACTATAGTAGTAAAGAGAAAGTTTAAATGGTTACTTGCCACTTGAACTGAGGCACTAACACACTGTGCGCAGAGATGAGGGGTGCATCCAAAAACTGAAAAATGCTGTCTTCGGAGGACGTATTCCAATGTAGGAGGGCATCAAGACACGTCCAAATTCAGTGTTAGCTTCAAGTTTCTGTCTCCTGAGATGCCTTCATTTGGCCAGTTTTTAAAGGCAGCACAGATGTATCCGTCGCTGCCTTTGATATCCCACAATCCTGTGCATTCGATTCTGTGACAGTTGAGCTAAAAAATAAAAATGGTGTCTCAAGGTAGTGGTCGGTGGACAGTTTGTTTGTAAATGTATGTTTTTGATCAACATTTCCCACTTTTTATGTCAATTCTAATGAGAAAATAATATCGCAGTAATGATATATTCTTTTAGTTATCACCAAAGTTCTCTATATTTTGCTGTAGATCCTTAAACCAACTTGACCCAACTAAATTTTTCATATTTAAATATTCTGATATGTTGGTGAATTTAAAGAAAACGGGATCGAAAAAGAAGATGTACTTCAGTAAATATGCTAGTAAAAAGAGGTTCAATTGAAAACTTTTTTTGACACTTTTTGCATGTTTATACAGTTTGATTGGAATTAAAAGCATAACATAATATAATATTCTGTTCACAATTAATATTTATTTGTAAATTGTAATTGATCTCATCTTTCATTTCAAGCATGCTCTTTTTGGTAAATAATTACTATCATTTCACACAAACTTTATTAGGACAAAATTAATATTTGAGATGGAAATTACTAACATGGAAAATGATGGGATGAAAAAAACTTAACTTCCTTCTCTCTGTATGTGCCAGTACTTCTATATGTATTAATAATATGTTAATAATAAAGAACGTTTTTGCTACAATAGAATAAGTCCAAGTAGCTAAAATAAATTATGAATGCATAGTAAACTGTTAAAAATATAAGCTTTAAACTGGCCTTAGCGTAGAGGGGGAAATGAAATCTGGTAGCTTTAATTAATTGATTCCAAACTGAATAAACACCTTTATAAAATAATGTCGGACAATGTTCTCACCTGTATTCTAACATTTAACCCCGTCTCATTACTTGAGAGAGCACTCTCACTTTTTCGGACAATATACGACTGCAGTGTCGTTGAAAGGATTTTGAACTACATCGACAGAACAACGCCGAGCTGAAAGCAGGAATCTGCTGTATCCAGGGTCTGGATCCAGGTTCGATTTCTCTGCTTCTTCCGCTTTAAGTGAAGGCATTGTTTGGAAGGAACTGTATTGCACCGATTACTACTACAGTGTCAACCGTCTCAGAGTGTCGATTACCACATTTGATGTCCAATGGCCACGAGAGAAATGAAGAGGAGGCAGTTGTACTAAATTGTAATAATTAACTCTTTATGATGCTGAATATCAATGATCAAATACACAATGTACATATTTACCATAAAGGTAGATCACAAATAGCAAATAAAATATACATATAAAGAGTGTAGGCCTGCACAAAATAACAAACAAACAAATTAAATTACTTCAACAGATGTGGATTTCAAGGATACAGATGGAGGCTGATTTCACAAATATGTAGTGGAAACAAGGGGTGCAACAGTCTGTGTTGGTCTTCACAGTTCTTTAAGAGGTTCAAATATCAGGATAGAGATGTGAATCTGGTCGTTAAGCTGTAGTCTCAGGTCTCCTGATGCACGATGAATATTCAATGAAGATGAATGCAAAGTCTAAGATGCTTGTTATTGATTTATCCCGTTGCTGTATATGACTCTAAATGTGGTTCTATAATAAGCAAATAAACAATCAGTAACGGAAAACTGCTTAAATGTGTGATAACAGCACAACAGAAATTGCTGCGTCATAGTAACTTATTATAATGGGCGATCATACTCGCCATCATAAGAGCATATGCTTCACATAATCAAGGAAACACACTCATTTTACATAAATTATAATCCAGTAGCGGTATATCAAGTTAAACGCTAAATAAATGGCATAATTATAATATAATGAATATTCAAACGAAACTCACAATCTTCAATGACGCACATTCCAAAATCGTCATGAAGGAAACTTCAACGAGAAGTTTGAGACAATTAAGCATCATCCAATGCTAATCGAGATCACAAATATTCTCATTGTAGTTCACAAAGTGAAATCGCTACAGAAGGAGATCTTAATTTGCATTATTTGCTGCTTACAGGGAAGACTGCCGGACCTATGCTTTCACTCTGCTATTCGCGCATTAAAACCTGATCCACTCTCTCGCGATCACCAAACATGCCACGCCCTCTCAATTAAATTCAATGACCAACATTACAGCTGTACAGCCCTTATAATAAAGAACACAAACTGAACATGGGCTTTTTTACAGCCGCCCCCAAATTTGGTGGACAAATTTGCCTGTAGTAAATCTACTTCTGTGTGTCATCTGTGTCCTGCGGTAAAGCAGGTAATCTAATCAATCTGGCAACTGGTCGGGTGTAAGTATGATCCTTGACTTTAACAACAGCTGTTCTGACCCTACCATCAGAGCTAGGAAGGATGGATGAAATGGTACCCACTCGCCAGAGTGCTCTCGGTAACTGCTCATCAACTATAAGGACTACAGTTCCAACTGTAATGTTGTCTCTTTCTCTGTTCCATTTCTGACGAGCCTGTAATGTAGGCAGAAAGTCTTGTATGAAATGCTTCCAGAAGTGATCACTGAGAATCTGACTGTATCTCCACCTTTTCCGACTGAGAAGATCAGTCTCAGGATAATCTATCTGAGGTAGTGAGGAGTCAGGCCGCCCCATGAGCAATGAGTTTGGAGTTACAGGATCTGGATCAGCTACATCACCAGATACATAACCCAAAGGTCTTGAATTTAAGATGCCCTCGACCTCTATTAAGACGGTCCTCAAAACCTCTTCACTGACAATCTGGGCGCCTAGTGTGGTCCGTAGGGCTGTCTTCACAGACCTCACCTCTCTCTCCCACGATCCCCCGAAGTGCGGCGCACTGGGAGGATTGAATCGGAACCTGATCTGTTCTTTAGCCAGCTGATCTCTGAGGGTGGGTTGCATCTGATTGAAAGCCTCTTCCATTTCTCTATTCCCTCCTCTGAAATTTGTTCCCTGATCAGACAGAAGCTCGTAGGGCTTTCCTCTATGTGGGATAAAGCGTCTGAGGGACAGCAAGAATGAATCAGCATCCATACGGTCCAGAAGATCAAGATGGACCGCTCGATTGGTGAGGCACTTATAGAAAATACCCCATCTTTTCTCTGTGCGGCAGCTCAGCTTTATTGTAAAGGGACCGAAACAGTCGACCCCAGTGGAGAAAAAAGGAGGCTTGAATAGCCTAAGGCTATAAGGTGGGATATCGGACATCCTTGGAATCTCTGGTCGGCCTCTCCACTTCTGGCACTCAGGGCAGTAGCGCTGATGTTTCTTCATCAGAAGAAACATCAGAACTTTCAGAAAATTTCACAAAATCCAGAACTTTCGCCGTAGCTCAGCATACACCCTTCCAGGTCCTGGATGATGTAACTGGGTGTCGTAATGCTTAATAAGGAGTTTCACAACTGGATGAGTTGGAGATAAGATCACAGGATGTAAAACATCTTTGGCCAGACTGTCACATCTTCTAAGTCTGCCACCCACTCAGGTTGGAATCTTTCTCATACTCAGGTGCAAGTCCTGTGAGTCGACCTCTGGTGGGGAGAGGATTTCCTTCCTTGAGTAATGAAAGGTCTTCAGGGAAGTCTTGCACTTGGCAATGCTGCAGAAGAGTCAATTCTGCATCATGGTAGAAGAAGTGAAGAAGTGAAGTGAAGAAGTGAAGTGACATTCAGCCAAGTATGGTGACCCATACTCAGAATTTGTGCTATGCATTTAACCCATCCGAAATGCACACACACAGAGCAGTGAACACACACACAGACACACTGTGAGCACACACCCGGAGCAGTGGGCAGCCATTTATGCTGCGGCGCCCGGGGAGCAGTTGGGGGTTCGATGCCTTGCTCAAGGGCACCTAAGTCGTGGTATTGAAGGTGGAGAGAGAGCTGTTCATGCACTATCCCCACCCACAATTCCATCTGGCCCGAGACTAAAACTCACAACCCTTAGATTGGGAGTCCAACCCTCTAACCATTAGGCCACGACTTCCCCATTTAGGCCACGACTTCCCCATAAAGTCATCTGCATCTGCCGGTTCCCTACTGCTAGCCGCCCCTTGCAGGGACCGCACTGTGGCTTCTAGCAGCTCTTGATAGCTACTAAATTGATGGACGTCTGGAATGATGGGTGTTGCAGTCTTGCAAAGTACCCCACAGAATACAGGTTTCTTAAGTTCTTGAGTATCATCAGGGGTTTTACATTCAGGTGCCTTCGGCCAGTTGCACTTGGGTTGTGTCAAGAAAGCTGGACCCTGCCTCCATCGAGTGTCTTGAGCCAATTGTATCAGTGCCAAACCTCGTGTAATGTCATCGGCAGGATTATTAGATGAATCAACATAGCGCCAGGATTTTGGGTCAGACAGCTCTTGTATTTCAGTAACTCGGACTCCCACAAATACTTTGTACCTGCAAGAATCAGATTGCAGCCATGCAAGGACTGTGGTAGAATCAGTCCAAAACACAAAGTCATGAATGTCTAAAGTCAGCTCTTTCTTTAATACATCACCCAGCTGTGCGCCTGTCAGTGCAGCGCAAAGTTCTAAGCGTGATATGGAGAGCTGCTTTTTTGGAGCGACCCTAGATCTTGCAGCCAAGAAAGCTACCTGAATATTGTTTTGCTCATCCTCAGTACTCATGTATGCTACAGAGCCATAAGCTCTCTCAGAAGCATCACAGAATACATGAACACTGCGATTCTTGATTGCATGCTGGATGCTGGAGCTGTAGCATCTTGGCTGAGAGATCTGGGACAACTGAGGGAGCTCACTCTCCCACTGATGCCAAGCGGCAAGTAAATCAGCAGGGAGGCAGGGATCATCCCATCCACGTTTCTTGTCCCAGAGCAACTGCACATTGATCTTGGCCCTTGTAGTGAAAGGAATCAGATACCCAAGGGGATCATATTGCTTGGCAAGTGTGCGATAGATCTTACGCATGGTGGTTTCACCTTTCTCCTTCTGATATGGTTTGTATGCGAAAGTATCAGATTTGCAATGCCAAATCAGTCCGAGAGTACGTTCCTGAGGATTGGCTGTTTCATGACTAAGCCAGATATCACTACTCTTTGATTTCAGCTCAGAAGGAAAGTGGCGAATGACCGTAGGAACATTACTGGCCCATTGTCGCAACTCAAATCCACCCTCCATTAGATGGTGCTGTAGTCTGTTTACTAGTTTCTCAGCCTGTGCTTCATCTGGGACACTTTTTAGACAGTTGTCGACATAGAAATTGCATTCAACAGATTGACGCACATCATCTGTTGGCTCAAAGTAGTTCCTGACATGGGACTGAAGGGCAAATATAGCGCAACATGGGCTACAGGTGGTTCCAAAGGGCAAAACTTGCCACTGATAGACTGTTGGAGGCTCAGCATTATTGCCATTACGCCACAGAAATCTGAGAAAAGGCTTGTCTTCATCAAGGAGACGGACTGGATGAAACATACCTCTCACGTCACAGCAGAAAGCTACCGGGTGCTCCCTGAAGCGGAGCAGAACTCCTAACAAGTTTGCCCCAAGAGTAGGCCCAGGTAAGAGGTGCTCATTTAGAGACTGGCCTTGGAACTCGAAGGAGCAATTGAATACGATACGGTCCTTACCATTATGATGGACCATATGGTGTGGTATGAACCATGAATGAGGACTCAATGCACACTCCTGAGATGATAGTAAGGTGACGTAGCCTGCCTGCAGCAACTTCTGAATTTCAGTATTGTAAGTAGCGGCCATTTGTGGCTCTTTGTATAGTTGTCTCTCCATACTACATAAGAGAGCCATGACAGCTTCCTTCGGTGCATTTAAGGGGGAAAGTGACTCTTTCCAGAGTAATGGGGTAGCGTATCGATTTACTCCATCCACATTAATTCTGATGGTCTTTTCTTCCAAAATGCGCAGGGCTTCTGCATCTTGTCGTGAGCGAGTAACTGCCTTGTCTGATCGATAAGGCAGAATGTCCAGTTTCCATAGCCTTTCAACCTGGTTAAAGAGTTCAGAATTTGGTGTCACACAAGAGACAAAGAGACACTCCTGCGGCTGAAGATGAGGACGAAGGAACCTTGATGGACCCTGCAACGTCCACCCAAGCCTTGTATGTACAGCTGCTGGTCCTCCTTTCGTTCCCAATCTCACTGGCTCCACTGGCGTGATCAAATGTGGATAGTCTGATCCAATAAGCACTAATGGTTGGGCTTGGTTGATATCGTTCAAGGGCAGATCTCTAAGATAGCGGTACTTTCGCTGTAAATCTGTGATGGGATAAGTATGTTGGACAAGTCCCAGTTCTTTAGCCGTAAAGGCGCCTTGAATAGTGAATGATTTGTCAGGTTGTGAGGCTGGAGCTATTGAGAAAGACACAGAACGTCCACGGATGGTGTGAACCTCATGCCTCACAGTACGAAGTGCTAAGTCTTCAACGGTACCTTGAAGGCCTAAACGTTGAGCGGCCTCATGCAGCAGAATCGTTCGCTCCGATCCGTCGTCCAGTACCGCAAAGGTCTCTAAAGATTTGTCGCCATTCTGAATCACAACCCGACTCAGTTTCAGCAGCACTTGCTTTCCGCTCGTGGGACGGTCAAGATACAATGTATGTGAAGTGGAACTTATGGGGCCTGCACTTCCTTCTGACTCTCTGTTGATGACCTTTCTGTTAAACTCAGAATTGGTATTAACATCATGAAGAACTTCAAGATGTTTCCTATCGCATTTCTTACACTTAGCTTTCAGTGTACACTTTGAGGTCTGATGACTTTGGCCACATCTCCAGCATCTATTGCCCATCTTGATCCAATTCTCAACCTGTTCTTTGTTCAAGAGCTTAAAATTGGAACACTGATTCATGTATTGTTGGAGGGTATCGCAGAACGGACAATACCTTTTGGGCTTCTCCCGATCCCTTTCAGAGGATGCCATCCCTGTCTTTGGATTTTCAGATGGCACTTGCTTCTGTTCTCCCCCATGCAGAACAGTGGTCAGCTTTCGAGGTATGAATCCAGGCTTCTTCTCTTTGCGGAAACTATGCTTATCATGATCAGGGTATGTACCGTACTGGGTTCCCTCTACTTGCACAAGAACCTCATATTCAAGCCAATCAGCCAAATCAAGTAAAGTAGGAATGGGAGTTTGAAGAGGGTTAACAAATCTCTTAAAATTGGCTCTTTGGTCATAAGGTAACTTAGCCAAGAGACGAGATACATGAGAACCACACTTCAACTCAGTCCAGCCTGGGCTACCCAACTGATTCAACATTCCGACTAAGGCTCGAACACGAAGAGCAAATCCCTTGAAAGCTTTGACATCACCACCTTTAATGTTTGGCCCATCCATCAAGCTGGTGATCCGCTGCAATGCCAGCTGATGTGGTTGCCCATACATGTCGGTAAGAGCTTGCATAGTGTCACTGAAAGGAGAACGGCTGTGACTGTAAGAATCTGCAACAAGTAAAGCATCTTCCAACTTCAAATGATCAATGAGTATCTGAAAGATTCTGAGGCATCGTTGGGCAGAACATTGTCTAAAGCAAGCTTCAGTCTGGCGAACTCTCGTGGATCATCATGAATGAAGTCTGGGATGGTGGGTGTAGGCCCCCGATATTGCACTGGCAATGGGTGCCAAGGACGGTTAAGCTCTTGGTCTAAAAATGGGTATGAACGATTAGAGGAATACAGCTGTTCATTACCACCATATTGATCCGTTCTCCGTTCCCGTTGACGATAAAGACTAGAACGATCAGTTAAGCCAGTTCTATGTGAAGGGTGCACCCTGTCCTCAAAGCATGGATCATGAAGATTTCTTATGGGCTGATACTCTAAATGTGAATGACTGAAATCCCGAGGTGGGTAGCATGGAGGATTGGCCTGCAATGACATGGCACACTCTGACTGGTGATAAGCAGAATCAGACTGCCGATGCTGCAAACCATTGACAGTAGCACTTTTGCCAGTAACATGTTGCGGAGAGTCATTCTCACCATGAGGAGGTTCAATATACTGAGGGGTTGACTGGCCTGAATTTGATTGGCTACCACTCAGCCTGCTTACTCTCTCTAAACGATTAGTAAGATCTTCGATAAGATCTTGATAGTTATCATGACGTGAATGCAAGGACTCATCCCTAGGGGGCACCAACGGAACATGTTCAGATTGATTGGGATTCTGATCTTTCTGCTTAGAAACCAACATGCTAGTAGCTACTGGTGTAGAAGAAACTCTATCCTCTGCACTAAGCGAACGCTGTAAAGGTGGTGAAACCTGTGGCTGAGCTAAGACAGGAGAACTAGCGATTATATCTGAAATGCGTTGCACATCTTGCCGCAGCTGCTTGCTTTCCTCTCTCATTTCACGAATGCAAGAGAGAACATCAGCATTTGCTACAGCATTAACTTGCTCATCTGCAAATGTAAGTTGTCTCTGAGGATAACTAACCACATAATCCTGAAGATACAATGGTTGTCGAGTTATTCTGCGTGGCCTAACCACCTCATCCTCTACCATTTTCTCTCTGGTCTGTACATCATTGCTGAGACGGTTATAACATCCGGCTCGAAGGACCATTAAATGTTTGGAAGGAACTGTATTGCACCGATTACTACTACAGTGTCAACCGTCTCAGAGTGTCGATTACCACATTTGATGTCCAATGGCCACGAGAGAAATGAAGAGGAGGCAGTTGTACTAAATTGTAATAATTATCTCTTTATGATGCTGAATATCAATGATCAAATACACAATGTACATATTTACCATAAAGGTAGATCACAAATAGCAAATAAAATATACATATAAAGAGTGTAGGCCTGCACAAAATAACAAACAAACAATTTAAATTACTTCAACAGATGTGGTTTTCAAGGATACAGATGGAGGCTGATTTCACAAATATGTAGTGGAGACAAGGGGTGCAACAGTCTGTGTTGGTCTTCACAGTTCTTTAAGAGGTTCAAATATCAGGATAGAGATGTGAAGCTGGTGGTTAAGCTGTAGTCTCAGGTCTCCTGATGCACGATGAATATTCAACGATGATGAATGCAAAGTCTAAGATGCTTGTTATTGATTTATCCCGTTGCTGTATATGACTCTAAATGTGGTTCTATAATAAGCAAATAAACAATCAGTAACGGAAAACTGCTTAAATGTGTGATAACAGCACAACAGAAATTGCTGCGTCATAGTAACTTATTATAATGGGCGATCATACTCGCCATCATAAGAGCATATGCTTCACATAATCGAGGAAACACACTCATTTTACATAAATTATAATCCAGTAGCGGTATATCAAGTTAAACGCTAAATAAATGGCATAATTATAATATAATGAATACTCAAACGAAACTCACAATCTTCAATGACGCACATTCCAAAATCGTCATGAAGGAAACTTCAACAAGAAGTCCGAGACAATTAAGCATCATCCAATGCTAATCGAGATCACAAATATTCTCCTTGTAGTTCACAAAGTGAAATCGCTACAGAAGGAGATCTTAATTTGCATTATTTGCTGCTTACAGGGAAGACTGCCGGACCTATGCTTTCACTCTGCTATTCGCGCATTAAAACCTGATCCGCTCTCTCGCGATCACCAAACATGCCACGCCCTCTCAATTAAATTCAATAACCAACAACAGCTGTACAGCCCTTATAATAAAGAACACAAACTGAACATGGGCTTTTTTACAGGCATCTTTCACGTCCAGTACTGGGATGAAATGTAATTTTTGATAGATTATGAAAATTAAACAAATGCACTTTTATAACAGCTCGATTAGTCTCATACGTTTCTGTTTTGACATTCGCTGCTCTAATAATGTCACATGTATGTAGGGTCCCATTGGTTGAACTTCCAGTATTTATAAAGCGTCCGAGTCATTTAACTGAATCACTTCAAAGAATCGGTTAAAAAATTATTCAGTCCAGTTCTTTAATAACAAACATATACTACATACTGTTTTACTCTGTAATGCAATAGTTAATTAATATAGCATGCCAAGAATAATTTATTTTAATTAAACGGAGTCTATTTCAAAGGCCCGTAGTGTGTGTATTTGTAAAACAACTATACAATTTAGCCGGATGAATTTAATAAGCTAGCTACTGTGAAAAAAAAAGACTCTGGTTTTTTTTTTCGATTTCCTCAGCTACATCAGAGCCGCTGTGATGTCACAAAGAAACTTAGAACTTTTAGAATGTTGCGCGAGTATTAAAACCGTACAGAGCTCCTCACTTCACTCATTTAGGTTTCTCAGTTTGTTGCTGCTGAAGTCTGATTGATACACGACAGAAATTTATCATGGGACAGAGTACTTCACGAGTACAACCGTTTACGGAGAGCGAGCAGGTCTACGACCTCCCTCACAGTAAACCCCCAAAATCCAGCCCCGACACGGCAGAGAAACATCATCCTCATCGGCCTGATGAGAAGACTGTTGATGAAGGAGAGGGAACTGTGCTTCCCACCTCTCCTCTGAAAGAGGAGAAGAAGAGCAATAAAAAGAAAGTGGGCCACTTCTTTAAATGGTTCTCTTCCCGTTTGAGGAAAAAAATCACCAAAAGCAAGAGCTCAGGTCAGGATGAGATGAAAGACCAAGGTACTGAGACAGAAACATCCGGGAGAACCGACGGTAAAAAATAATTTTCTGGAGCTCTTTATATTTAGGCGTCACTTAATTATTCACAACTAAATATGAATATCTACGGGAACTTTTCTGTCTCATAATTGTAAGACAGTCTTTTTAGCTTTTCTTCTATAATACATTAGGCCTACTTCGAAATGTAAGAGTGAAACAGGATAGTTATGTTTGCATGTTTAATAGGTGATCAAATTCTGTCGGTATGAAATATATTTATTATTTATTTAGTCACTGCTACCTAACATCTTGTGCTGGTATTCTCCTCTTTAGATCAGAAGCCTCAACAGCCCATCTGCAGATCTGTAGAGGTCACTGATCTCGAGGAACCTCACACCAGTGTTCTTCAAGTCCCTCCTGCTGCTGAGCCTCTGGTGCAGAAAGACCTCCAAACTCAAGTCCACGATGCTCCAGTCAGTGTGAGAGCAGGTGAAGTGTCTCCTCTGATGATAGAGTTGGACAGCAATGAAGTGGACACGAGACCTGAAGGTGAGTTTATTGCCACAATCCCAAACATAACACATGCCCTTATCTTTAAACCAGTACCACTAAACATTGTTTTTATTTTTATTTTCATCTTTTAATAGACAACATTTGCTGCCGATATGCAATTGGCAGCAAGCTGGGTCAAGGTGGATTTGGCGCCGTCTATAATGCGACTCGTTTAGAGGATAGACTTAAGGTTTGATTTTTTAACTTAACATCAACTGCTCCTGGCCTTTACACTCTTAAAAATAAAGATTCTTTATCGGCTTCATGAAGATCAAAATATTATTCACATTAAGAAAAAAATGTTCTTTTCAGAAGTGTTCACTGAAATGTTCTTTGGATAAGCTTTATTTTTAAGAGTGTAGGATTAAAATTCATGCCTTGGCTATGTTTTTTAAATAATTTATGGCATCCTACACATATTGTTTTTTGTTATGTTCATCAGGTGGCAATGAAATTCGTCAAAAAGACAAAACACACGGAATATATCAGCATTGTGAGTGTGATTATTCACTAGAATAGATACACTTTCCCAAGACTGAGTTAAATTCCAATTCTACATTATAAAATGTTTCTTTCTTCCAGCCTGATCATCCCAAGCCCCTTCCCAAAGAAGTCGCCCTGACAATTCTGGCCAATAAAGGCCCAGTGATGGATATTATTAGGCTGCTGGACTGGCAGGACCAGCAGAACTTCTACGTCATTGTCGTCCAGCGCTTCTCACACTGCATGGATGTTTTACGCTTTGTGCAACGCAATGGAGGCAGCATCGATGAGAAGTTAGCGAGGCTCATCATGTTTGGGGCAACACTAGCCGCCAGTGCATGTTGTAGACGTGGAGTTTACCATGGGGACATCAAGTTAGAGAACCTGCTGATAAACTTGGAGAACCTCCAAATCAAACTAATTGACTTTGGATGTGGCAGTGTCCTGACAGAATCTGCCTACACAAGCTTCAGTGGTGTGTTTTATCTCTAAAAACTCTTGTGAATCAGTTAACTCAATACTTAATGGAAAGAAGACATGCTGTGGTAATGACTAAAACACTAAAACTCTTTTTCCTCCAGGAACAGTTATGTACTGCCCTCCCGAGTACATACTGAAGGGGGAGTTCCATGGAAAGCCAGCGACGGTCTGGTCTTTAGGGATCCTCTTGTTCAGAATGCTGTGTGGACACTTTCCAGATAGTTATGACTTCTACAGGACCAACTTGAACACCTGGTCCAAACCTGGCTTGACAGAAGGTGAGTTCTTCTTCACAAGTACAACTCTACCACAGAAACTTTACTGGAGATGGACATATGGATAATGCAGCAGATTTTACATCTTAGAATAAAAGCAGATGTAGTTTACAGTAATAATCAGACGTCTCTTCCATCTTTCTGCACAGAATGCTGCTATTTGATCTGCTCCCTTCTGCAGCAAAAGCCAGAACGTCGGATTGATCTGGACAGGATTGTTTACCATGACTGGTTTTAGGTACTGAGCCTAAGATGAGCTAAAAACTATTTGATTTGAGATTTGACTAGACTTGTTAGACTTTAAAATAATCGTAACACAAATAACATCCACTGCACAAAAGGTTATTTAGATTAATTAAATATTTAAATCACAATAAGAATAAAATGGTTCTTTTAAAGGTGGGGTATGTATTTTTTCAAAAATGCTTTAGAAAACTGAGTCGGACAGAGTACCAAAACAAACATGTAGCCAATCAGCAGTAAGGGGCGTGTCTACTCATGATGGGGTCGAAAGAGAGAGCGCTCAGTGCACAGGACAGACATTAGCCAAGCCAAATGATGACAGAAAGATAGAGATGAAACAAAAAAAAAAACATCTGCCGAACAAAAGATGGCTTACGATAAGGCAAGAAGTAGAACCCGTGTAAATATCGGATCAGCTTTACATCGCTGAAGAGAACTCAAGAAGCGGGAAGGCCTTCGATCCACATCGAGGTTGCTTTGTTTCTTCTCGATAGGCGAGTAACATTGGTTTTGCTTTATTTCACAGAACTAATATATGTTGTTAAAATAAATAGTATACGCAAACCATATTGCTTTCACTTAATGATGACATCATACCCTCCGTTAGCTGCCACAGCTGATTCCACCATAATCGTTGTCTGGGTTGTGTACATATGTGTGGAGCGGAGCTATTAAAATAGGGGCGAGACCCTTTTGGGGTAGGGGCGTGTTTGTTTTGGTGATTTGAAATATCAACATTGGCTACCAGAAATCACTTACCCCACCTTTAAGAACTGATCACTGAAATGTTCTTTGGAGAACCCTGAATGGTTCTTCTATTGCAAATTCACTATATATATATATATATATATAGTATTATTTTTTAAATGTAGGATGAAAATGCACACTTTAAATTTATATATTTTTTGGTTTTTTTATTTGTTATGGTATTCCATCCTCTGGTATATTAATTGTTTTTTCCATCAGGTAGCAGTAAAATTTGTCAAAAAGTCAAAACAAGTGGAAAGTATCAGTATTGTGAGTACAAGGGATTTTTCAATAGAAATATTAATTACCCAAGACTGAGTAAAAATCACTATTTATAAAAAATAAAATAAAAAAGGCCAAAAATGTTTATTTCATCCAGTCTAAAGAGCCCAAGGCCCTTCCCCAAAATGTTGACCTATCAATCCAGTGATGGACATTATTAAGATGCTGGACTGGAAGGACCTTCAGGACATCTACAGTTCGTCAGTCGTCCAGCGTTTATCACACTGCACGGATGCGTTCCTCTTTGTGTAACACAAACAGAGGCAGCATTGAGCATCCTCTTGTTCAGAATGCTGTGTGGATATATTCTAGATAGTTTCAGCATCTACAGGACCAACATGAACACCTGGTCCAAACCTGGCTTGACAGAAGCTGAGTTCTTCTCCACAAGTACAATTCTACTACAAAACTTTATAGGATTAACTGGAGATGGCATATGGATAATGCAGCAATTTATCCTGTTTTACTGACCTAAAGAGCTTTCAGCTTGGAATAGAGCGAATGTAGTTTACAGTAATAATCAGACGTCTCTTCCATCTTTCTCCACAGAATGCTGCCATTTGATCTGCTCCTTTCTGCAGCAAAAGCCAGAACGTCAGCTTGATCTGACAGGATTATTCACCATGACTGGTTTTAGGTACTGAGCCTAAGATGAGCTAAAAACTATTAAAAACAGCATCTGTTCTAATAATGAATTTAACAATAAAGCTAATTTCTGTGTTTTGTTCCAGGTGTAAGACCGATCACTGTCACTCTGAAAGTGTCATCTGTGGAGATGTTTCGTCTTCCAGGAAGAACTGAGTCTTGTGCCTTGGCTTGAGGCAGCAATATTAACGACTGGAGATGTCGCTTGCTGAAGGAGGCGAAAATCTATGTACTTTTGTAAATAATAATAAAAACATGATTTCATCTGAAAGGTGAAGAGAGAGCCTTCAGACAGACACAGTCTAATAATACATTTAGTAAACTGTATTTCAAATAAATGCTTTCTTTTCAACAAATAATCCTGAAAAAAGGCATCAAGTTTTCCACAAAATAATAAGCAGAAGAACTGTTAACCACAATTAAAAATAAGGATAATTGTTTCATAATTAATTATATTATAGTAAGAATATTCAAATGATTTCTGAAGGATCATTAATTGGTTATAATTGTATTATTATTCTTTATAATCATGATTTGTTATTAATTGCACATTATACAGCTAATTTAAGAATAAAAGAATGAAAATACATTTAAAATAATATAATAATAATTTTTACTACTATTCAAAAGTTTTAGGCAGTAAGGTTTTTTAAACATTTCTAATATTACAAACTATAATAAAATATGTCAAATTAATAAGTACACACAGCTTCTTAAGCAACAAATCAGAATATTTTAATGATCTCTGAAGGATCATGTGACACTGAAGACTGAAGTAATGACACAAAATTCAGCTCCGCTTTACATTAATAAATGTCTTCTTAAAATATATTACAACTAAACAGTTATTTTTATTTGTATAGATATTTCACAATACTTTGATCAAATAAATGCAGCCTTTGTGGGCATAAGAGACTTCTTTTGAGAAATCTTACTGATGCCAATCTTTAAACGGTAAAATGATCACTTCTTACTCTGAAGAATGACTGGATCGCAGCAGAAGCCTCACTTCGGATCCTGAGCAAAGAGCTGAAGGCATTTGTTTGGCATCTGAGGTGAGGAAACTGCCTGACATACTCCAGAGAATGACGCTCCTTGATCTTGAATGGAAAGTCCTAGAGCAGACATACTGGAACAGTATATTAACCGTGATCTAATCATGACTTTTATTAATCACTTTTCATCAGTTTTATCTGACGGATTCATTTTCAAAGCAAAGACTCACCACAGGATTGCATTCTCCAACACTTTATCAGTGGTGTAATGTAACGAAGTAAAAATATTTCTAAAGGTAGAAAAGTAAAAGTAAAACTTCTACTTTTACTCCACTACATTTTCTAATTAAAATGAATACTTTTACTCTGATACATTTCCCCTAAGTATAATCGTTACTCACTACAAAATAGTCCGAAGAACACAGACTAGGAAAGCAGGTTTGACGAATCAGTGGTCTGACGTTTGCAAGTTAGACTCCTAAAAAAAACACCTTTGCTCGCGCAAACAAGTGAGCACTTTGCACATCCTCTGATTATTTCATTTTCCACTCGAGTCGAGTCAGAGGTGGTAGATATAAAGCATCGTCTGTGAAAATATTGAAATATGATATATGAAAATGTTGTAATGATGTGCAATCTGACATTATCAAGTAGGCTATATCACCAAATCACACACAGAGTGCACACACATTGATTTATTAGTCTATTAGTCTATCCTTGCTGGGGCCTAAATGGTCAAATTTTTGGGGAAGTCATGGCCTAATGGTTAGAGGGTTGGACTCCCAATCGAAGGGTTGTGGGTTCTAGTCTCGGGCTGGACGGAATTGTGGGTGGGGGGAGTGCATGAACAGCTCTCTCTCCACCTTCAATACCACGACTTAGGTGCCCTTGAGCAAGGCATCGAACCCCCAACTGCTCTCCGGGCGCCGGAGCATAAATGGCTGCCCACTGCTCCGGGTGTGTGCTCACAGTGTGCGTGTGTGTGTTCACTGCTCTGTGTGTGTGCATTTCGGATGGGTTAAATGCAGAGCACAAATTCTGAGTATGGGTCACCATACTTGGCTGAATGTCACTTCACTTTTTCATTAAAACTCAAAATCCGAGTCTTTCTGAATTGTAGATGGCAAAAATGGTTCTGTATGCTTTTTATATTTATATAACTTAACATAGGCTTAGTTAACTTAATCTTACAATCCTGTGCATTCGATTCTCTGACAGTTGAGCTAAAAAATAAAAATGGTGTCTCAAGGTAGTGGTCGGTGGTCAGTTTGTTTGTAAATGTATGTTTTTGATCAACATTTCCCACTTTTTATGTCAATTCTAATGAGAAAATAATATCGCAGTAATGATATATTCTTTTAGTTATCACCAAAGTTCTCTATATTTTGCTGTAGATCCTTAAACCAACTTGACCCAACTAAATTTTTCATATTTAAATATTCTGATATGTTGGTGAATTTAAAGAAAACAGGATCGAAAAGAAGATGTACTTCAGTAAATATGCTAGTTAAAAGAGGTTCAATTGAAAACTTTTTTTGACACTTTTTGCATGTTTATACAGTTTGATTGGAATTAAAAGCATAACATAATATTATATTCTGTTCACAATTAATATTTATTTGTAAATTGTAATTGATCTCATCTTTCATTTCAAGCATGCTCTTTTTGGTAAATAATTACTATAATTTATAATTTTATTAGGACAAAATTAATATTTGAGATGGAAATTACTACATGGAAAATGGGAAAAAAAAACTTAAATTCCTTCTCTCTGTATGTGCCAATACTTCTCTCTATATGTATTAATAATATGTTAATAATAAAGAACGTTTTTGCTACAATAGAATAAGTCCAAGTAGCTAAAATAAATTATGAATGCATAGTAAACTGTTAAAAATATAAGCTTTAAAATGGCCTTAGCGTAGAGGGGGAAAATGAAATCTGGTAGCTTTAATTAATCGATTCCAAATTGAATAAACACCTTTAAAAAATAATGTCGGACAATGTTCTCACCTGTATTCTAACATTTTACCCCGTCTCATTGCTTGAGAGAGCACTCTCACTTTTTCGGACAATATACCACTGCAGTGTCGTTGAAAGGATTTTGAACTACATCGACAGAACAACGCCGAGCTGAAAGCAGGAATCTGCTGTATCCAGGGTCTGGATCCAGCTTCGATTTCTCTGCTTCTTCCGCTTTAAGTGAAGGCATTGTTTGGAAGGAACTGTATTGCACCGATTACTACTACAGTGTCAACCGTCTCAGAGTGTCGATTACCACATTTGATGTCCAATGGCCACGAGAGAAATGAAGAGGAGGCAGTTGTACTAAATTGTAATAATTAACTCTTTATGATGCTGAATATCAATGATCAAATACACAATGTACATATTTACCATAAAGGTAGATCACAAATAGCAAAAAAATATATACATATAAAGAGTGTAGGCCTGCACAAAATAACAAACAAACAAATTAAATTACTTCAACAGATGTGGATTTCAAGGATACAGATGGAGGCTGATTTCACAAATATGTAGTGGAGACAAGGGGTGCAACAGTCTGTGTTGGTCTTCACAGTTCTTTAAGAGGTTCAAATATCAGGATAGAGATGTGAAGCTGGTGGTTAAGCTGTAGTCTCAGGTCTCCTGATGCACGATGAATATTCAACGATGATGAATGCAAAGTCTAAGATGCTTGTTATTGATTTATCCCGTTGCTGTATATGACTCTAAATGTGGTTCTATAATAAGCAAATAAACAATCAGTAACGGAAAACTGCTTAAATGTGTGATAACAGCACAACAGAAATTGCTGCGTCATAGTAACTTATTATAATGGGCGATCATACTCGCCATCATAAGAGCATATGCTTCACATAATCGAGGAAACACACTCATTTTACATAAATTATAATCCAGTAGCGGTATATCAAGTTAAACGCTAAATAAATGGCATAATTATAATATAATGAATACTCAAACGAAACTCACAATCTTCAATGACGCACATTCCAAAATCGTCATGAAGGAAACTTCAACAAGAAGTCCGAGACAATTAAGCATCATCCAATGCTAATCGAGATCACAAATATTCTCCTTGTAGTTCACAAAGTGAAATCGCTACAGAAGGAGATCTTAATTTGCATTATTTGCTGCTTACAGGGAAGACTGCCGGACCTATGCTTTCACTCTGCTATTCGCGCATTAAAACCTGATCCGCTCTCTCGCGATCACCAAACATGCCACGCCCTCTCAATTAAATTCAATAACCAACAACAGCTGTACAGCCCTTATAATAAAGAACACAAACTGAACATGGGCTTTTTTACAGGCATCTTTCACGTCCAGTACTGGGATGAAATGTAATTTTTGATAGATTATGAAAATTAAACAAATGCACTTTTATAACAGCTCGATTAGTCTCATACGTTTCTGTTTTGACATTCGCTGCTCTAATAATGTCACATGTATGTAGGGTCCCATTGGTTGAACTTCCAGTATTTATAAAGCGTCCGAGTCATTTAACTGAATCACTTCAAAGAATCGGTTCAAAAATTATTCAGTCCAGTTCTTTAATAACAAACATATACTACATACTGTTTTACTCTGTAATGCAATAGTTAATTAATATAGCATGCCAAGAATAATTTATTTTAATTAAACGGAGTCTATTTCAAAGGCCCGTAGTGTGTGTATTTGTAAAACAACTATACAATTTAGCCGGATGAATTTAATAAGCTAGCTACTGTGAAAAAAAAAGACTCTGGTTTTTTTTTTCGATTTCCTCAGCTACATCAGAGCCGCTGTGATGTCACAAAGAAACTTAGAACTTTTAGAATGTTGCGCGAGTATTAAAACCGTACAGAGCTCCTCACTTCACTCATTTAGGTTTCTCAGTTTGTTGCTGCTGAAGTCTGATTGATACACGACAGAAATTTATCATGGGACAGAGTACTTCACGAGTACAACCGTTTACGGAGAGCGAGCAGGTCTACGACCTCCCTCACAGTAAACCCCCAAAATCCAGCCCCGACACGGCAGAGAAACATCATCCTCATCGGCCTGATGAGAAGACTGTTGATGAAGGAGAGGGAACTGTGCTTCCCACCTCTCCTCTGAAAGAGGAGAAGAAGAGCAATAAAAAGAAAGTGGGCCACTTCTTTAAATGGTTCTCTTCCCGTTTGAGGAAAAAAATCACCAAAAGCAAGAGCTCAGGTCAGGATGAGATGAAAGACCAAGGTACTGAGACAGAAACATCCGGGAGAACCGACGGTAAAAAATAATTTTCTGGAGCTCTTTATATTTAGGCGTCACTTAATTATTCACAACTAAATATGAATATCTACGGGAACTTTTCTGTCTCATAATTGTAAGACAGTCTTTTTAGCTTTTCTTCTATAATACATTAGGCCTACTTCGAAATGTAAGAGTGAAACAGGATAGTTATGTTTGCATGTTTAATAGGTGATCAAATTCTGTCGGTATGAAATATATTTATTATTTATTTAGTCACTGCTACCTAACATCTTGTGCTGGTATTCTCCTCTTTAGATCAGAAGCCTCAACAGCCCATCTGCAGATCTGTAGAGGTCACTGATCTCGAGGAACCTCACACCAGTGTTCTTCAAGTCCCTCCTGCTGCTGAGCCTCTGGTGCAGAAAGACCTCCAAACTCAAGTCCACGATGCTCCAGTCAGTGTGAGAGCAGGTGAAGTGTCTCCTCTGATGATAGAGTTGGACAGCAATGAAGTGGACACGAGACCTGAAGGTGAGTTTATTGCCACAATCCCAAACATAACACATGCCCTTATCTTTAAACCAGTACCACTAAACATTGTTTTTATTTTTATTTTCATCTTTTAATAGACAACATTTGCTGCCGATATGCAATTGGCAGCAAGCTGGGTCAAGGTGGATTTGGCGCCGTCTATAATGCGACTCGTTTAGAGGATAGACTTAAGGTTTGATTTTTTAACTTAACATCAACTGCTCCTGGCCTTTACACTCTTAAAAATAAAGATTCTTTATCGGCTTCATGAAGATCAAAATATTATTCACATTAAGAAAAAAATGTTCTTTTCAGAAGTGTTCACTGAAATGTTCTTTGGATAAGCTTTATTTTTAAGAGTGTAGGATTAAAATTCATGCCTTGGCTATGTTTTTTAAATAATTTATGGCATCCTACACATATTGTTTTTTGTTATGTTCATCAGGTGGCAATGAAATTCGTCAAAAAGACAAAACACACGGAATATATCAGCATTGTGAGTGTGATTATTCACTAGAATAGATACACTTTCCCAAGACTGAGTTAAATTCCAATTCTACATTATAAAATGTTTCTTTCTTCCAGCCTGATCATCCCAAGCCCCTTCCCAAAGAAGTCGCCCTGACAATTCTGGCCAATAAAGGCCCAGTGATGGATATTATTAGGCTGCTGGACTGGCAGGACCAGCAGAACTTCTACGTCATTGTCGTCCAGCGCTTCTCACACTGCATGGATGTTTTACGCTTTGTGCAACGCAATGGAGGCAGCATCGATGAGAAGTTAGCGAGGCTCATCATGTTTGGGGCAACACTAGCCGCCAGTGCATGTTGTAGACGTGGAGTTTACCATGGGGACATCAAGTTAGAGAACCTGCTGATAAACTTGGAGAACCTCCAAATCAAACTAATTGACTTTGGATGTGGCAGTGTCCTGACAGAATCTGCCTACACAAGCTTCAGTGGTGTGTTTTATCTCTAAAAACTCTTGTGAATCAGTTAACTCAATACTTAATGGAAAGAAGACATGCTGTGGTAATGACTAAAACACTAAAACTCTTTTTCCTCCAGGAACAGTTATGTACTGCCCTCCCGAGTACATACTGAAGGGGGAGTTCCATGGAAAGCCAGCGACGGTCTGGTCTTTAGGGATCCTCTTGTTCAGAATGCTGTGTGGACACTTTCCAGATAGTTATGACTTCTACAGGACCAACTTGAACACCTGGTCCAAACCTGGCTTGACAGAAGGTGAGTTCTTCTTCACAAGTACAACTCTACCACAGAAACTTTACTGGAGATGGACATATGGATAATGCAGCAGATTTTACATCTTAGAATAAAAGCAGATGTAGTTTACAGTAATAATCAGACGTCTCTTCCATCTTTCTGCACAGAATGCTGCTATTTGATCTGCTCCCTTCTGCAGCAAAAGCCAGAACGTCGGATTGATCTGGACAGGATTGTTTACCATGACTGGTTTTAGGTACTGAGCCTAAGATGAGCTAAAAACTATTTGATTTGAGATTTGACTAGACTTGTTAGACTTTAAAATAATCGTAACACAAATAACATCCACTGCACAAAAGGTTATTTAGATTAATTAAATATTTAAATCACAATAAGAATAAAATGGTTCTTTTAAAGGTGGGGTATGTATTTTTTCAAAAATGCTTTAGAAAACTGAGTCGGACAGAGTACCAAAACAAACATGTAGCCAATCAGCAGTAAGGGGCGTGTCTACTCATGATGGGGTCGAAAGAGAGAGCGCTCAGTGCACAGGACAGACATTAGCCAAGCCAAATGATGACAGAAAGATAGAGATGAAACAAAAAAAAAAACATCTGCCGAACAAAAGATGGCTTACGATAAGGCAAGAAGTAGAACCCGTGTAAATATCGGATCAGCTTTACATCGCTGAAGAGAACTCAAGAAGCGGGAAGGCCTTCGATCCACATCGAGGTTGCTTTGTTTCTTCTCGATAGGCGAGTAACATTGGTTTTGCTTTATTTCACAGAACTAATATATGTTGTTAAAATAAATAGTATACGCAAACCATATTGCTTTCACTTAATGATGACATCATACCCTCCGTTAGCTGCCACAGCTGATTCCACCATAATCGTTGTCTGGGTTGTGTACATATGTGTGGAGCGGAGCTATTAAAATAGGGGCGAGACCCTTTTGGGGTAGGGGCGTGTTTGTTTTGGTGATTTGAAATATCAACATTGGCTACCAGAAATCACTTACCCCACCTTTAAGAACTGATCACTGAAATGTTCTTTGGAGAACCCTGAATGGTTCTTCTATTGCAAATTCACTATATATATATATATATATATAGTATTATTTTTTAAATGTAGGATGAAAATGCACACTTTAAATTTATATATTTTTTGGTTTTTTTATTTGTTATGGTATTCCATCCTCTGGTATATTAATTGTTTTTTCCATCAGGTAGCAGTAAAATTTGTCAAAAAGTCAAAACAAGTGGAAAGTATCAGTATTGTGAGTACAAGGGATTTTTCAATAGAAATATTAATTACCCAAGACTGAGTAAAAATCACTATTTATAAAAAATAAAATAAAAAAGGCCAAAAATGTTTATTTCATCCAGTCTAAAGAGCCCAAGGCCCTTCCCCAAAATGTTGACCTATCAATCCAGTGATGGACATTATTAAGATGCTGGACTGGAAGGACCTTCAGGACATCTACAGTTCGTCAGTCGTCCAGCGTTTATCACACTGCACGGATGCGTTCCTCTTTGTGTAACACAAACAGAGGCAGCATTGAGCATCCTCTTGTTCAGAATGCTGTGTGGATATATTCTAGATAGTTTCAGCATCTACAGGACCAACATGAACACCTGGTCCAAACCTGGCTTGACAGAAGCTGAGTTCTTCTCCACAAGTACAATTCTACTACAAAACTTTATAGGATTAACTGGAGATGGCATATGGATAATGCAGCAATTTATCCTGTTTTACTGACCTAAAGAGCTTTCAGCTTGGAATAGAGCGAATGTAGTTTACAGTAATAATCAGACGTCTCTTCCATCTTTCTCCACAGAATGCTGCCATTTGATCTGCTCCTTTCTGCAGCAAAAGCCAGAACGTCAGCTTGATCTGACAGGATTATTCACCATGACTGGTTTTAGGTACTGAGCCTAAGATGAGCTAAAAACTATTAAAAACAGCATCTGTTCTAATAATGAATTTAACAATAAAGCTAATTTCTGTGTTTTGTTCCAGGTGTAAGACCGATCACTGTCACTCTGAAAGTGTCATCTGTGGAGATGTTTCGTCTTCCAGGAAGAACTGAGTCTTGTGCCTTGGCTTGAGGCAGCAATATTAACGACTGGAGATGTCGCTTGCTGAAGGAGGCGAAAATCTATGTACTTTTGTAAATAATAATAAAAACATGATTTCATCTGAAAGGTGAAGAGAGAGACTTCAGACAGACACAGTCTAATAATACATTTAGTAAACTGTATTTCAAATAAATGCTTTCTTTTCAACAAATAATCCTGAAAAAAGGCATCAAGTTTTCCACAAAATAATAAGCAGAAGAACTGTTAACCACAATTAAAAATAAGGATAATTGTTTCATAATTAATTATATTATAGTAAGAATATTCAAATGATTTCTGAAGGATCATTAATTGGTTATAATTGTATTATTATTCTTTATAATCATGATTTGTTATTAATTGCACATTATACAGCTAATTTAAGAATAAAAGAATGAAAATACATTTAAAATAATATAATAATAATTTTTACTACTATTCAAAAGTTTTAGGCAGTAAGGTTTTTTAAACATTTCTAATATTACAAACTATAATAAAATATGTCAAATTAATAAGTACACACAGCTTCTTAAGCAACAAATCAGAATATTTTAATGATCTCTGAAGGATCATGTGACACTGAAGACTGAAGTAATGACACAAAATTCAGCTCCGCTTTACATTAATAAATGTCTTCTTAAAATATATTACAACTAAACAGTTATTTTTATTTGTATAGATATTTCACAATACTTTGATCAAATAAATGCAGCCTTTGTGGGCATAAGAGACTTCTTTTGAGAAATCTTACTGATGCCAATCTTTAAACGGTAAAATGATCACTTCTTACTCTGAAGAATGACTGGATCGCAGCAGAAGCCTCACTTCGGATCCTGAGCAAAGAGCTGAAGGCATTTGTTCGGCATCTGAGGTGAGGAAACTGCCTGACATACTCCAGAGAATGACGCTCCTTGATCTTGAATGGAAAGTCCTAGAGCAGACATACTGGAACAGTATATTAACCGTGATCTAATCATGACTTTTATTAATCACTTTTCATCAGTTTTATCTGACGGATTCATTTTCAAAGCAAAGACTCACCACAGGATTGCATTCTCCAACACTTTATCAGTGGTGTAATGTAACGAAGTAAAAATATTTCTAAAGGTAGAAAAGTAAAAGTAAAACTTCTACTTTTACTCCACTACATTTTCTAATTAAAATGAATACTTTTACTCTGATACATTTCCCCTAAGTATAATCGTTACTCACTACAAAATAGTCCGAAGAACACAGACTAGGAAAGCAGGTTTGACGAATCAGTGGTCTGACGTTTGCAAGTTAGACTCCTAAAAAAAACACCTTTGCTCGCGCAAACAAGTGAGCACTTTGCACATCCTCTGATTATTTCATTTTCCACTCGAGTCGAGTCAGAGGTGGTAGATATAAAGCATCGTCTGTGAAAATATTGAAATATGATATATGAAAATGTTGTAATGATGTGCAATCTGACATTATCAAGTAGGCTATATCACCAAATCACACACAGAGTGCACACACATTGATTTATTAGTCTATTAGTCTATCCTTGCTGGGGCCTAAATGGTCAAATTTTTGGGGAAGTCATGGCCTAATGGTTAGAGGGTTGGACTCCCAATCGAAGGGTTGTGGGTTCTAGTCTCGGGCTGGACGGAATTGTGGGTGGGGGGAGTGCATGAACAGCTCTCTCTCCACCTTCAATACCACGACTTAGGTGCCCTTGAGCAAGGCATCGAACCCCCAACTGCTCTCCGGGCGCCGGAGCATAAATGGCTGCCCACTGCTCCGGGTGTGTGCTCACAGTGTGCGTGTGTGTGTTCACTGCTCTGTGTGTGTGCATTTCGGATGGGTTAAATGCAGAGCACAAATTCTGAGTATGGGTCACCATACTTGGCTGAATGTCACTTCACTTTTTCATTAAAACTCAAAATCCGAGTCTTTCTGAATTGTAGATGGCAAAAATGGTTCTGTATGCTTTTTATATTTATATAACTTAACATAGGCTTAGTTAACTTAATCTTACAATCCTGTGCATTCGATTCTCTGACAGTTGAGCTAAAAAATAAAAATGGTGTCTCAAGGTAGTGGTCGGTGGTCAGTTTGTTTGTAAATGTATGTTTTTGATCAACATTTCCCACTTTTTATGTCAATTCTAATGAGAAAATAATATCGCAGTAATGATATATTCTTTTAGTTATCACCAAAGTTCTCTATATTTTGCTGTAGATCCTTAAACCAACTTGACCCAACTAAATTTTTCATATTTAAATATTCTGATATGTTGGTGAATTTAAAGAAAACAGGATCGAAAAGAAGATGTACTTCAGTAAATATGCTAGTTAAAAGAGGTTCAATTGAAAACTTTTTTTGACACTTTTTGCATGTTTATACAGTTTGATTGGAATTAAAAGCATAACATAATATTATATTCTGTTCACAATTAATATTTATTTGTAAATTGTAATTGATCTCATCTTTCATTTCAAGCATGCTCTTTTTGGTAAATAATTACTATAATTTATAATTTTATTAGGACAAAATTAATATTTGAGATGGAAATTACTACATGGAAAATGGGAAAAAAAAACTTAAATTCCTTCTCTCTGTATGTGCCAATACTTCTCTCTATATGTATTAATAATATGTTAATAATAAAGAACGTTTTTGCTACAATAGAATAAGTCCAAGTAGCTAAAATAAATTATGAATGCATAGTAAACTGTTAAAAATATAAGCTTTAAAATGGCCTTAGCGTAGAGGGGGAAAATGAAATCTGGTAGCTTTAATTAATCGATTCCAAATTGAATAAACACCTTTATAAAATAATGTCGGACAATGTTCTCACCTGTATTCTAACATTTTACCCCGTCTCATTGCTTGAGAGAGCACTCTCACTTTTTCGGACAATATACCACTGCAGTGTCGTTGAAAGGATTTTGAACTACATCGACAGAACAACGCAGAGCTGAAAGCAGGAATCTGCTGTATCCAGGGTCTGGATCCAGCTTCGATTTCTCTGCTTCTTCCGCTTTAAGTGAAGGCATTGTTTGGAAGGAACTGTATTGCACCGATTACTACTACAGTGTCAACCGTCTCAGAGTGTCGATTACCACATTTGATGTCCAATGGCCACGAGAGAAATGAAGAGGAGGCAGTTGTACTAAATTGTAATAATTAACTCTTTATGATGCTGAATATCAATGATCAAATACACAATGTACATATTTACCATAAAGGTAGATCACAAATAGCAAAAAAATATATACATATAAAGAGTGTAGGCCTGCACAAAATAACAAACAAACAAATTAAATTACTTCAACAGATGTGGATTTCAAGGATACAGATGGAGGCTGATTTCACAAATATGTAGTGGAGGTCTTCACATTTCTTTAAGAGGTTCAAATATCAGGATAAAGATGTGAAGCTGGTCGTTAAGCTGTAGTCTCAGGTCTCCTGATGCACGATGAATATTCAACGATGATGAATGCAAAGTCTAAGATGCTTTTTATTGATTTATCCCGTTGCTGTATATGACTCTAAATGTGGTTCTATAATAAGCAAATAAACAATCAGTAACGGAAAACTGCTTAAATGTGTGATAACAGCACAACAGAAATTGCTGCGTCATAGTAACTTATTATAATGGGCGATCATACTCGCCATCATAAGAGCATATGCTTCACATAATCGAGGAAACACACTCATTTTACATAAATTATAATCCAGTAGCGGTATATCAAGTTAAACGCTAAATAAATGGCATAATTATAATATAATGAATACTCAAACGAAACTCACAATCTTAAATGATGCACATTCCAAAATCGTCATGAAGGAAACTTCAACGAGAAGTCTGAGACAATTAAGCATCATTCAATGCTAATCGAGATCACAAATATTCTCCTTGTAGTTCACAAAGTGAAATCGCTACAGAAGGAGATCTTAATTTGCATTATTTGCTGCTTACAGGAAGACTGCCGGACCTATGCTTTCACTCTGCTATTCGCGCATTAAAACCTGATCCGCTCTCTCGCGATCACCAAACATGCCACGCCCTCTCAATTAAATTCAATGACCAACATAACAGCTGTACAGCCCTTATAATAAAGAACACAAACTGAACATGGGCTTTTTTACAGCCGCCCCCAAATTTGGTGGACAAATTTGCCTGTAGTAAATCTACTTCTGTGTGTCATCTGTGTCCTGCGGTAAAGCAGGTAATCTAATCAATCTGGCAACTGGTCGGGTGTAAGTATGATCCTTGACTTTAACAACAGCTGTTCTGACCCTACCATCAGAGCTAGGAAGGATGGATGAAATGGTATCCACTCGCCAGAGTGCTCTCGGTAACTGCTCATCAACTATAAGGACTACAGTTCCAACTGTAATGTTCTCTCTTTCTCTGTTCCATTTCTGACGAGCCTGTAATGTAGGCAGAAAGTCATGTATGAAATGCTTCCAGAAGTGATCACTGAGAATCTGACTGTGTCTCCACCTTTTCCGACTGAGAAGATCAGTCTCAGGATAAACTATCTGAGGTAGTGAGGAGTCAGGCCACCCCATGAGCAATGAGTTTGGAGTTACAGGATCTGGCTCAGCTACATCACCAGATACATAACCCAAAGGTCTTGAATTTAAGATGCCCTCGACCTCTATTAAGACGGTCCTCAAAACCTCTTCAGTGACAATCTGGGCGCCTAGTGTGGTCCGTAGGGCTTGTCTTCACAGACCTCACCTCTCTCTCCCACGATCCCCCGAAGTGCGGCGCACTGGGAGGATTGAATCGGAACCTGATCTGTTCTTTAGCCAGCTGATCTCTGAGGGTGGGTTGCATCTGATTGAAAGCCTCTTCCATTTCTCTATTCCCTCCTCTGAAATTTGTTCCCTGATCAGACAGAAGCTCGTAGGGCTTTCCTCTACGTGGGATAAAGCGTCTGAGGAACAGCAAGAATGAATCAGCATCCATATGGTCCAGAAGATCAAGATGGACCGCTCGATTGGTGAGGCACTTATAGAGAATACCCCACCTTTTCTCTGTGCGGCTGCTCAGCTTTATTGTAAAGGGACCAAAACAGTCGACCCCAGTGGAGAAAAAAGGAGGCTTGAATAGCCTAAGGCTGTAAGGTGGAATATCTGACATCCTTGGAATCTCTGGTCGGCCTCTCCACTTCTGGCACTCAGGGCAGTAGCGCTGATGTTTCTTCACTGCTTCTCTCCCCCGTAAAATCCAGAACTTTCGCCGTAGCTCAGCATACACCCTTCCAGGTCCTGGATGATGTAACTGGGTGTCGTAATGCTTAATAAGGAGTTTCACAACTGGATGAGTTGGAGATAAGATCACAGGATGTAAAACATCTTTGGCCAGACTGTCACATCTTCTAAGTCTGCCACCCACTCTGATCAGGTTGGAATCTTTCTCATACTCAGGTGCAAGTCCTGTGAGTCGACCGCTGGTGGGGAGAGGATTTCCTTCCTTGAGTAATGAAAGGTCTTCAGGGAAGTCTTGCACTTGGCAATGCTGCAGAAGAGTCGATTCTGCATCATGGTAGAAGAAGTGAAGAAGTGAAGTGAAGAAGTGAAGTGACATTCAGCCAAGTATGGTGACCCATACTCAGAATTTGTGCTCTGCATTTAACCCATCCGAAATGCACACACACAGAGCAGTGAACACACACACAGACACACTGTGAGCACACACCCGGAGCAGTGGGCAGCCATTTATGCTGCGGCGCCCGGGGAGCAGTTGGGGGTTCGATGCCTTGCTCAAGGGCACCTAAGTCGTGGTATTGAAGGTGGAGAAAGAGCTGTTTATGCACTATCCCTACCCACAATTCCATCCGGCCCGAGACTAGAACTCACAACCCTTAGATTGGGAGTCCAACCCTCTAACCATTAGGCCACGGCTTCCCCATTTAGGCCACGACTTCCCCATAAAGTCATCTGCATCTGCCGGTTCCCTACTGCTAGCCGCCCCTGGCAGGGACCGCACTGTGGCTTCTAGCAGCTCTTGATAGCTACTAAATTGATGGACATCTGGAATGATGGGTGTTGCAGTCTTGCAAAGTACCCCACAGAATACAGGTTTCTTGAGTTCTTGAGTATCATCAGGGGTTTTACATTCAGGTGCCTTCGGCCAGTTGCACTTGGGTTGTGTCAAGAAAGCTGGACCCTGCCTCCATCGAGTGTCTTGAGCCAATTGTATCAGTGCCAAACCTCGTGTAATGTCATCGGCAGGATTATTAGATGAATCAACATAGCGCCAGGATTTTGGGTCAGACAGCTCTTGTATTTCAGTAACTCGGACTCCCACAAAAACTTTGTACTTGCAAGAATCAGATTGCAGCAATGCAAGGACTGTGGTAGAATCAGTCCAAAACACGAAGTCATGAATGTCTAAAGTCAGCTCTTTCTTTAATACATCACCCAGCTGTGTGCCTGTCAGTGCAGCGCAAAGTTCTAAGCATGATATGGAGAGCTGCTTTTTTGGAGCGACCCTAGATCTTGCAGCCAAGAAAGCTACCTGAATATTGTTTTGCTCATCCTCAGTACTCATGTATGCTACAGAGCCATAAGCTCTCTCAGAAGCATCACAGAATACATGAACACTGCGATTCTTGATTGCATGCTGGATGCTGAAGCTGTAGCATCTTGGCTGAGAGATCTGGGACAACTGAGGGAGCTCACTCTCCCACTGATACCAAGCGGCAAGTAAATCAGCAGGAAGGCAGGGATCATACCAGCCACGTTTCTTGTCCCAGAGCAACTGCACAATGATCTTGGCCCTTGTAGTGAAAGGAATTAGATACCCAAGGGGATCATATTGCTTAGCAAGTGTGCGATAGATCTTACGCATGGTGGTTTCACCTTTCTCCTTCTGATATGGTTTGTATGCGAAAGTATCAGATTTGCAATGCCAAATCAGTCCGAGAGTACGTTCCTGAGGATTGGCTGTTTCATGACTAAGCCAGATATCACTACTCTTTGATTTCAGCTCAGAAGGAAAGTGGCGAATGACCGTAGGAACATTACTAGCCCATTGTCGCAACTCAAATCCACCCTCCATTAGATGGTGCTGTATTCTGTTTACTAGTTTCTCAGCCTGTGCTTCATCTGGGACACTTTTTAGACAGTTGTCGACATAGAAATTGCATTCAACAGATTGACGCACATCATCTGTTGGCTCAAAGTAGTTCCTGACATGGGACTGAAGGGCAAATATAGCGCAACATGGGCTACAGGTGGTTCCAAAGGGCAAAACTTGCCACTGATAGACTGTTGGAGGCTCAGCATTATTGCCATTATGCCACAGAAATCTGAGGAAAGGCTTGTCTTCATCAAGGAGATGGACTTGATGAAACATACCTCTCACGTCACAGCAGACAGCTACCGGGTGCTCCCTGAAGCGGAGCAGAACTCCTAACAAGCTTGCCCCAAGAGTAGGCCCAGGTAAGAGGTGCTCATTTAGAGACTGGCCTTGGAACTCGAAGGAGCAATTGAATACGATACGGTCCTTACCATTATGATGGACCATATGGTGTGGTATGAACCATAAATGAGGACTCAATGCACACTCCTGAGATGATAGTAAGGTGACGTAGCCTGCCTGCAGCAACTTCTGAATTTCAGTATTGTAAGTAGCGGCCATTTGTGGCTCTTTGTATAGTCGTCTCTCCATACTACATAAGAGAGCCATGACAGCTTCCTTCGGTGCATTTAAGGGGGAAAGTGACTCTTTCCAGAGTAATGGGGTAGAGTATCGATTTACTCCATCCACATTAATTCTGTTGGTCTTTTCTTCCAAAATGCGCAGGGCTTCTGCATCTTGTCGTGAGCGAGTAACTGCCTTGTCTGATCGATAAGGCATAATGTCCAGTTTCCATAGCCTTTCAACCTGCTTAAAGAGTTCAGAATTTGGTGTCACACAAGAGACAAAGAGACACTCCTGCGGCTGAAGACGAGGACGAAGGAACCTTGATGGACCCTGCAACGTCCACCCAAGCCTTGTATGTACAGCTGCTGGTCCTCCTTTCATTCCCAATCTCACTGGCTCCACTGGCGTGATCAAATGTGGATAGTCTGATCCAATAAGCACTAATGGTTGGGCTTGGTTGATATCGTTCAAGGGCAGATCTCTAAGATAGCGGTACTTTCGCTGTAAATCTGTGATGGGATAAGTATGTTGGACAAGTCCCAGTTCTTTAGCCGTAAAGGCGCCTTGAATAGTGAATGATTTGTCAGGTTGTGAGACTGGAGCTATTGAGAAAGACACAGAACGTCCACGGATGGTGTGAACCTCATGCCTCACAGTACGAAGTGCTAAGTCTTCAACGGTACCTTGAAGGCCTAAACGTTGAGCGGCCTTATGCAGCAGAATCGTTCGCTCCGATCCGTCATCCAGTACCGCAAAGGTCTCTAAAGATTTGTCGCCATTCTGAATCACAACCCGACTCAGTTTCAGCAGCACTTGCTTTCCGCTCGTGAGACGGTCAAGATACAATGTATGTGAAGTGGAACTTATGGGGCCTGCACTTCCTTCTGACTCTCTGTTGATGACCTTTCTGTTAAACTCAGAATTGGTATTAACATCATGAAGAACTTCAAGATGTTTCCTATCGCATTTCTTACACTTAGCTTTCAGTGTACACTTTGAGGTCTGATGACTTCGGCCACATCTCCAGCATCTATTGCCCATCTTGATCCAATTCTCAACCTGTTCTTTGTTCAAGAGCTTAAAATTGGAACACTGATTCATGTATTGTTGGAGGGTATCGCAGAACGGACAATACCTTTTGTGCTTCTCCCGATCCCTTTCAGAGGATGCCATCCCTGTCTTTGGATTTTCAGATGGCACTTGCTTCTGTTCTCCCCCATGCAGAACAGTGGTCAGCTTTCGAGGTATGAATCCAGGCTTCTTCTCTTTGCGGAAACTATGCTTATCATGATCAGGGTATGTACCGTACTGGGTTCCCTCTACTTGCACAAGAACCTCATATTCAAGCCAATCAGCCAAATCAAGTAAAGTAGGAATGGGAGTTTGAAGAGGGTTAACAAATCTCTTAAAATTGGCTCTTTGGTCATAAGGTAACTTAGCCAAGAGACGAGATACATGAGAACCACACTTCAACTCAGTCCAGCCTGGGCTACCCAACTGATTCAACATTCCGACTAAGGTTCGAACACGAAGAGCAAATCCCTTGAAAGCTTTGACATCACCACCTTTAATGTTTGGCCCATCCATCAAGCTGGTGATCCGCTGCAATGCCAGCTGATGTGGTTGCCCATACATGTCGGTAAGAGCTTGCATAGTGTCACTGAAAGGAGAACGGCTGTGACTGTAAGAATCTGCAACAAGTAAAGCATCTTCCAACTTCAAATGATCCATGAGTATCTGAAACTTGAAAGATTCTGAGGCATCGTTGGGCAGAACATTGTCTAAAGCGAGCTTCAGTCTGGCGAACTCTCGTGGATCATCATGAATGAAGTCTGGGATGGTGGGTGTAGGCCCCCGATATTGCACTGGCAATGGGTGCCAAGGACGGTTAAGCTCTTGGTCTAAAAATGGGTATGAACGATTAGAGGAATACAGCTGTTCATTACCACCATATTGATCCGTTCTCCGTTCCCGTTGACGATAAAGACTAGAACGATCAGTTAAGCCAGTTCTATGTGAAGGGTGCACCCTGTCCTCAAAGCATGGATCATGAAGATTTCTTATGGGCTGATACTCTAAATGTGAATGACTGAAATCCCGAGGTGGGTAGCATGGAGGATTGGCCTGCAATGACATGGCACACTCTGACTGGTGATAAGGAGAATCAGACTGCCGATGCTGCAAACCATTGACAGTAGCACTTTTGCCAGTAACATGTTGCGGAGAGTCATTCTCACCATGAGGAGGTTCAATATACTGAGGGGTTGACTGGCCTGAATTTGATTGGCTACCACTCAGCCTGCTTACTCTCTCTAAACGATTAGTAAGATCTTCGATAAGATCTTGATAGTTATCATGACGTGAATGCAAGGACTCATACCTAGGGGGCACCAACGGAACATGTTCAGATTGATTGGGATTCTGATCTTTCTGCTTAGAAACCAACATGCTAGTAGCTACTGGTGTAGAAGAAACTCTATCCTCTGCACTAAGCGAACGCTGTAAAGGTGGTGAAACCTGTGGCTGAGCTAAGACAGGAGAACTAGCGATTATATCTGAAATGCGTTGCACATCTTGCCGCAGCTGCTTGCTTTCCTCTCTCATTTCACGAATGCAAGAGAGAACATCAGCATTTGCTACAGCATTAACTTGCTCATCTGCAAATGTAAGTTGTCTCTGAGGATAACTAACCACATAATCCTGAAGATACAATGGTTGTCGAGTTATTCTGCGTGGCCTAACCACCTCATCCTCTACCATTTTCTCTCTGGCCTGTACATCATTGCTGAGACGGTTATAACATCCGCTTCAAAGGACCATTAAATGTTTGGAAGGAACTGTATTGCACCGATTACTACTACAGTGTCAACCGTCTCAGAGTGTCGATTACCACATTTGATGTCCAATGGCCACGAGAGAAATGAAGAGGAGGCAGTTGTACTAAATTGTAATAATTAACTCTTTATGATGCTGAATATCAATGATCAAATACACAATGTACATATTTACCATAAAGGTAGATCACAAATAGCAAATAAAATATACATATAAAGAGTGTAGGCCTGCACAAAATAACAAACAAACAATTTAAATTACTTCAACAGATGTGGTTTTCAAGGATACAGATGGAGGCTGATTTCACAAATATGTAGTGGAAACAAGGGGTGCAACAGTCTGTGTTGGTCTTCACAGTTCTTTAAGAGGTTCAAATATCAGGATAGAGATGTGAAGCTGGTGGTTAAGCTGTAGTCTCAGGTCTCCTGATGCACGATGAATATTCAACGATGATGAATGCAAAGTCTAAGATGCTTGTTATTGATTTATCCCGTTGCTGTATATGACTCTAAATGTGGTTCTATAATAAGCAAATAAACAATCAGTAACGGAAAACTGCTTAAATGTGTGATAACAGCACAACAGAAATTGCTGCGTCATAGTAACTTATTATAATGGGCGATCATACTCGCCATCATAAGAGCATATGCTTCACATAATCGAGGAAACACACTCATTTTACATAAATTATAATCCAGTAGCGGTATATCAAGTTAAATGCTAAATAAATAATTATAATATAATGAATACTCAAACGAAACTCACAATCTTCAATGACGCACATTCCAAAATCGTCATGAAGGAAACTTCAACGAGAAGTCTGAGACAATTAAGCATCATCCAATGCTAATCGAGATCACAAATATTCTCCTTGTAGTTCACAAAGTGAAATCGCTACAGAAGGAGATCTTAATTTGCATTATTTGCTGCTTACAGGGAAGACTGCCGGACCTATGCTTTCACTCTGCTATTCGCGCATTAAAGGAACACTCCACCGTTTTTTGAAATAGGGCTTATTCACATTATTTCCTACATTTAGATAGATGGGCAAATGCATTTTTGTGTCAGTGCATGCATTGTTTTAGTTTGACTGGGTCGGCGTTAGCTTAGCTTAGCACAATGAATGGAATCCTTTGTTGCCACTTGCCAGCTAGCATGGCCTGAGTAAAAGTGATCAAAAAATTTAAAAAAACCCACCTAATTACTTCTTGTGGCCTGCGTATTCACAACGAGTACAAATAGCGATCCAGATTAACACTAGGCGATTTCCTAGGCAGATATTGACTTGGGACTATATTATGGGGAAGCACAGGCGAAGCACTGCTGCTTAGGCGCAGAGATATCACGCATGAAAACATCAACTCTATGTGAATACAGGTATAATATGGGTCGATCAATACATGCGTCATGATTAAAATAATCACTTACTCTGTGGACAGCTGTCCATTTGGTCCATTCGGCGTGGTGCGTTTTTTCCAGTTCACTTTGTCACACCGGAAAAAAAAATCGAGTAACGTTACTGCAGAATGGATCAGCGCCGTGAAATCCTCTGTAGATGTGACACAACTTCGGGCACGCTCATCTTGATCTGACATGTTGAGCCTGGTCATCAATGGCAAAAACATGTCCCACTCTCTACAGCACAGACACTCTATTTCCGTCGGCATAGATTGGCATATTCCCCCACATTCACACCACCAGTTCATGTTGGCTCTCATCCTCACGTCCTCAGGCTGTTGAGCGATCGCAACCTCCTCCTCCTGTCGTTCTATTTCCAAAGCACGCAGCTCGTCTTCTGTAAACTCTGGTTCAAATAGGTATGGTTCTGATTCTTGACTGTCTGAGAAGTCACCCTCTTCGTCTCTCTCAAAATCAGCCATGTTCATCGCCATTCGTGTACTGTAAGGAAAATAGCTAGGCAGCTACTATTCATGCCGGTATGTTGACGGAAGTCGTGGGATTTCATGTGTTGCGTGATATCTCTGCGCCGAAGTAGCAGTGCTTCGTCTAAGCAGCAGTGCTTCGCCTGTGCTTCCCCATAATATAGTCCCAAGTCAATATCTGCCTAGGAAATCGCCTAGTGTTAATCTGGATCGCTATTTGTACTCGTTGTGAATACACAGGCCACAAGAAGTAATTAGGTGGTTTTGTTTTTTTTTTGATCACTTTTACTCAGGCCATGCTAGCTTGCAACAAAGGATTCCATTCATTGTGCTAAGCTAAGCTAACGCCGACCCAGTCAAACTAAAACAATGCATGCACTGACACAAAAATGCATTTGCCCACCTATCTAAATGTAGGAAATAATGTGAATAAGCCCTATTTCAAAAAACGGTGGAGTGTTCCTTTAAAACCTGATCCGCTCTCTCGCGATCACCAAACATGCCACGCCCTCTCAATTAAATTCAATGACCAACATAACAGCTGTACAGCCCTTATAATAAAGAACACAAACTGAACATGGGCTTTTTTACAGGCATCTTTCACGTCCAGTACTGGGATGAAATGTAATTTTTGATAGATTATGAAAATTAAACAAATGCACTTTTATAACAGCTCGATTAGTCTCATACGTTTCTGTTTTGACATTCGCTGCTCTAATAATGTCACATGTATGTAGGGTCCCATTGGTTGAACTTCCAGTATTTATAAAGCGTCCGAGTCATTTAACTGAATCACTTCAAAGAATCGGTTCAAAAATTATTCAGTCCAGTTCTTTAATAACAAACATATACTACATACTGTTTTACTCTGTAATGCAATAGTTAATTAATATTGCATGCCAAGAATAATTTATTTTAATTAAACGGAGTCTATTTCAAAGGCCCGTAGTGTGTGTGTGTGTATTTGTAAAACAACTATACAATTTAGCCGGATGAATTTAATAAGCTAGCTACTGTGAAAAAAAAAAAAAAGACGCTGATTTTTTTTTCCGATTTCCTCAGCTACGTCAGAGCCGCTGTGATGTCACAAAGAAACTTAGAACTTTTAGAATGTTGCGCGAGTATTATAACCGTAACCGTACAGAGCTCCTCACTTCACTCATTTAGGTTTCTCAGTTTGTTGCTGCTGAAGTCTGATTGATACACGACAGAAATTTATCATGGGACAGAGTACTTCACGAGTACAACCGTTTACGGAGAGCGAGCAGGTCTACGACCTCCCTCACAGTAAACCCCCAAAATCCAGCCCCGACACGGCAGAGAAGCATCATCCTCATCGGCCTGATGAGAAGACTGTTGATGAAAAGGAGGGAACTGTGCTTCCCACCTCTCCTCTGAAAGAGGAGAAGAAGAACAATAAAAAGAAAGTGGGCCACTTCTTTAAATGGTTCTCTTCCCGTTTGAGGAAAAAAATCACCAAAATCAAGAGCTCAGGTCAGGATGAGATGAAAGACCAAGGTACTGAGACAGAAACATCCGGGAGAACCGACGGTAAAAAATAATTTTCTGGAGCTCTTTATATTTAGGCGTCACTTAATTATTCACACCTAAATATGAATATCTACGGGAACTTTTCTGTCTCATAATTGTAAGACAGTCTTTTTAGCTTTTCTTCTATAATACATATAATACAGTAAAATTAATAAGTACACACAGCAACAAATCAGAATATTTTAATGATCTCTGAAGGATCATGTGACACTGAAGACTGAAGTAATGACACTAAAACGCTTTACATTAATAAATGTCTTCTTAAAATATATTAAAACTAAACAGTTATTTTTAAATTGTATAGATATTTCACAATACTTTGATCAAATAAATGCAGCCTTTGTGGGCATAAGAGACTTCGTTTGAGAAATTGATAACACTTTATAATAACTGCATGCTATTAATCATTAGTTAAGCATTAGGAAACAGTTAATTCATAATTTATAAAGCATTAAAAGACATTTATAAGCAGTTTATAAATACAGATTTAAATGCTTTATACCTGATTTAAAAGCATATGTATAATGTATTGTAGCAGAAATGAGTCAAATCAGACAAATCAAAGAGTCTATCAGAGCTGTGTGCATTGAAACATGAGCTGAATTCCTCAGGAAGTCATAAATCAGTTCTAGTGCCACAGGAACCAAGCAAGATAACCAACCAACCAACTTGTTCACACAACAGCTTTCAACATTAACACCAATAGAACAATTATTGACAATTTTAATTCGAAGAAGAGATTGTCAAATTTATTGTTCGTGATTGGAATGCAACGCTGGACATCACATGTAAACCCAGGAGATCAAGTTAAATACTTGCATTGACTTCCCCCCCCCCCCCCCCAGCCAGTGAAACCAGACTGAAATTCCTAAGGGGGAAGGGCTTTAAACCTTTGTCTTCACAGAAAAGTCCTTTGCCAGAGAATGGCAAAGAAACCCTTTTTATACATTATATATGGACCAGAATGAACTCAAAAAAGACTTATGAATTAATCATTCCATTGCTTAACTCCATATTCATTTACGTGTAACCCACACATTTGACTATCATGTATAATCACTTATTGTGTATGTCTTTTGATAACTATAGGATACCTAGTCATGTCTAGTATTGAAATAATCGCATTTTCTTGCTTGATATTGTCCTGACAATCATTTATTTGTAAAATATATCATAATCATGTTATAGGAATCATGT
>NC_068410.1:27013725-27211225 GCF_023724105.1 Carassius gibelio | reverse complement strand
TGACTCTATTGTGAAAAAGCCCAGCAGAGGTTGTACTTCCTTCGCCAGCTGAGGAAGTTTAACCTGCCACAGGAGCTGCTGAAACAGTTCTACTCAGCTGTCATTGAGTCTGTACTGTGTACTTCTATAACTGTCTGGTTTGGCTCAGCAACAAAATCAGACATCAGAAGACTACAGAGAACTGTTCGGACTGCTGAAAGGATTATTGGTGCTCCCCTGCCCACCCTTCAAGAACTGTATACATCCAGAGTGAGGAAAAGGGGTCATAAAATCACTCTGGATCCCTCACATCCAAGTCACCCCTTTTTTTAACTTTTGCCATCTGGCCGGCGCCTCAGAGCCGCAAATACCAGGACAGTCAGGCACAAAAACAGTTTCTTCCCCCAGGCAATCTACCTCATGAACAGTTAAATGTTCCCTACTTAAGCTTATAAACGTGCAATATCCTTATATTTATTTGTTACCCCTCCATCCTAGTACATCCCTGCATCTTATTCAATCCTATTCCATTATCATTTATAGCACAATTGTTTATACACTTATTTATTTGCCTACATTTTTGTTTTTTGTTTTTTTTTTGTCTGTGTTGGTGTCTCTGTGTACTGGAAGCTTATGTCACTAAAACAAATTCCTTATATGCGCAAGCATACTTGGCAATAAAGCTCTTTCTGATTCTGATATGTAGCCCCTTGGTAATATTATTAGAAAATACGGGATTAGTTTCCACTGTTATGCTAATGATAATCAACTATATATCTCAACGAAATCAGATGGAATTTCTAAATTATTTAAGCTAACAGAGTTTGTTAAAAATTTTAAAGATTGGATAACCAATAATTTTCTCCAATTAAATTCAGGGCTAAAGACAGGGATATTACTTATTGGACCCTAAAAAAAAAAAAAAACAGTATACAGAATCTAAAAGACTACAGTTTGTAACTAGACAGATTTACGGTTACTTCCTCTACAGTCAAAAATCTGGGTGTTATATTAGACCGCAAATTATCTTTTGAAAACCATGTTTCCCATGTTACAAAAACAGCATTCTTCTATCTTAGAAACATTGCCAAGCTATGAAACCTGTTATACCATTACCTGTTTCTGATGCAGAAAAGCTAGTTCATGCATTCATGACATCTAGACTGGACTACTGCCAGCCCAGAGTCACTGCACAAGGTGATCGTCAACCCAGCACCACTGCCCAGGATGACCACCGGTCCAGCACCACAGCCCAAGATGCCCGCCAATTCAGTGCCACGGCACAAGATGGCTGCCAGCCCAGCGCCACAGCACAAGATGGCCGCTAACCCAGCGCCAATGCCCAAGTTGGCCACCGGTCCAGAGCCACGGTCCAAGATGGCCGCCAATCCAGCACCACAGCACAAGATGACCGCACGTCCAGAGTCATGGCCCAAGAGGGCTGCTTGCCCAGCGCCGCTGCACAGGATTACAGTCACAGCTGACCCTCCGGAGTCGAGTCAGGTTCCAGTTGACCCTCCCGAGTCGAGTCAGGTTCCAGTGAACTCTCCGGAGTCGAGTCAGGTTCCAGTTGAACCTCCGGAGTCGAGTCAGGTTCCAGTTAACCTTCAGAGTCGAGTCAGGTTCCAGTGAACACTCCATACTCGAGTCAGGTTCCAGTTGACTCTCCAGAGTCGAGTCAGGTTACAGTGAACTCTCCAGAGTCGAGTCAGGTTCCAGTGAACTCTCCAGAGTCGAGTCAGGTTCCAGTGAACAATCCAGAGTCGAGTCAGGTTCCTATTGACCCTCCAGAGTCGAGTCAGGTGTTCGTGGACCCTTCTGAGTCAGGGCTAGTCACCGATGACCCTCCAGAGTCAGGGCTAGTCACCGATGACCTTCCAGAGTCAGGGCCAGTCATTGATGACCCTCCAGAGTCAGGGCCAGTCATCGATGACCCTCCAGAGTCAGGGCCAGTCATCGATGACCCTCCAGAGTCAGGGCTACTCACCGATGTCCTTCCAGAGTCAGGGCTAGTCACAGATGTCCTTCCAGAGTCAGGGCTAGTCACCGCTGACCCTCCAGAGTCAGGGCTAGTCACTGATGACCTTCCAGAGTCAGGGCTAGTCACTGATGACCTTCCAGAGTCAGGGCTAGGTACCATGGACTTTCCAGAGACAAGGCTAGTCACCGTTGACCTTTCAGAGTCGGGTCAAGTCACTGGTGATCTTCAAGGACTGAGTCAAGTTGCCGGTGATCTTCAAGGACTGAGTCCAGTCGCCGGGGATCTTCAGAAACAAATGCAAGTCACCAATGATTTTCATGAACAAGTGCAAGTCACCAATGATCTTCGCGAGCAGAGTCAGGCCAGCACCGATCTTCTGGAGTCCAGTAGAAACACCAGGGGATTACCAGAGTTTCGTCGTCCCGTTGGTCCAGACACACGGACGTCTGGTCCGCTCTCGGGAGCTCTCGTCCTGATCACACGGTTGTGGTGGTCTTCTGTTCTGCCCTGGGGGGCATTTGTCTTGACCACACGGTTGTGGTGGTCTTCTGCTCCGCCCTGGGGGGCCCTCGTCCTGACCACACAGTTGTGGTGGTCTTCTGCTCCACCCAGGGGTACTCCGGCCTCGACCACAAGGACGTGGTGGTCTTCTGCTCCGCCCTGGGGGGCTTCCGCCCTGACCACACGGTTGTGGTGGTCTTCTGCTCCACCCTGGGGGACTCTCGTCCTGACCACACGGTTGTGGTGGTCTTCTGCTCCGCCCTGGTGGGCGCCACGTGATGTCCTTCTTGGACTTATGTTTTGTGTTTTTTGCTTTCCGTCTGTTCCCCTCTGTTAGCCTGGCCCTCCGTCCCTCCCCCTGAACCTCCTCCTGGTCTCCCTGTTTTGTGTTTACACTTCTGGTGTCTGTTCACCATGTTTCTTTTTTGGCCCTCCGTCCCTCCCCCGGAGCCTCCACCTGTCCGCCTCCCTCCTGGTCTCTGTTTTGTGTCTTGTCGTGGAGCGTCTGGGAGTCGCTCCGTAGAGGGGGGGTATTGTCACAGTGTCTGGGTTGTGTTCCCTGGGAATCCACTAGATGTCATCCTTCCCCACGGTGTCTGTCACTTTATGAACCACATTCCTCACGTTCTCTGCTTAATTATTGCACCCAGCTGGCACTAGTTACCAATCATTACACTCTGTCTATTTCCCATTAACGTTTGTCTCTCCTTGTGTATTTAACCCGGTCTGTCTTAGTATGTGTCACGGAGTCCTTGTGAATTCATGTCCGTCAGTCATCGTGCCCTAGCCTTGTGTTCTTGTTTGATTCATGTTTTGTTTATGTTTTGATTGTGTTTGGTATCAACCCCTGCCTGGATTGTTTATTCTCTTTGGATTACCCCTAAATAAAGACGTACTCGCAATTGGTTCTCTCACCGTTTATCCTTGTATCACCGGTCGTGACACATATTACCCCAATTTTACAGTCTCTGCACTGGCTGCCTACTAAGTTCCGTATCAGTTACAAATTATTATTAAGGCTGTAAAAGTTTCGCTCCTGCATACCTACCTAGCATTATACCACGCTACAATCCATTACGATTCCTAAGGTCACAAAATGCTGTACTTTTAGTAGTTCCTAGGATAGTAAAGTCCACTAAAGGAGGTAGAGCTTTTTCGCATTTAGCTCCCAAGCTCTGGAATAGCCTTCCTGATAATGCTCAGGGTTCAGACACACTCTCTGTTTAAATTAAAAACACATCTCTTTTGCCAAGCATTTGAATAATGCATCTCATAATTTGACACTGCTGTTTTATCTGATCAAATGTGCAATATTATTCTTTAGCTTGGATGCCACGGATCCAGAACACCTGAGAAGAGATGATACTAGTGTTGTCATGGTAGAAAATCCACGGTTCTCTGTACCAATTTAGTTACCAAAGCAAAACACAAAAATATGCTAATTAAAAAATATATATAACTTCTTAGCACTAAAAATAAAACCAATGCCATTCTTTATACTTATTTACAATTGTGTTTTTCTACAAGTTATGTAATTATGAATAACAGTAAACAAGTTTCACTTAAATTTAATTTGTCTTTTAATTTATGAAATTTAAACATTTTATTTTTGGTAAATAAAGGGGATTTTCTCCTTAATTAAACATGGAAGAAATATTGTTATTTATTTCTTTAAAAAATAATGTTTTATACATTTTTTCAACAGTAGTAGCAGTATCACATACATATTACTAAATAATAGTAATATTTCTAGCACAATGCCTTTATGTAAAAAATTACTTTTAGGCCTAATTAATGCATATTTGTCATTTTAACTGAACTTAAGACTGGTGGTGATGCTTAAGATATTTTTGGTCATTGAGGGTTTCTGTAAAAAAATAGTAATAAATCATATTAATTATTATTAAAAGATAATACTGCTACAAATTCTACTATCATACTAATGTATATACAATGCACTATGAATTGATGAGGTTCATGAATATTAATCACGTTGTCTGCGTTCGGTCAAACTGATTTGCTGAAATCAAAACAGGGACGGTACTATCTAGTGCCAGCCAATGAAATTGCAGTTGCACATTAGCTCCGCCCACTACCGGAAAAAACGGTATGTCTTCTGCTTGTTCGAAAATGAATATGAATAATTCTAAATGAACTCCATTATTTTGACAGGAGAAGACAACAAAGAATAATTTACATATAGCGTGTCGATTCAGCGTAGTAAGTCTCGCTCTCTCTCTTTGCATGTGTGAGAAAAAGCGATATCAGTAAAGTGACCGTGAGTCGTGCGCCTTCACAAAGAGTTTAGCTTCAGAGTTCTCTCTCCATCAAGCGATCTGAACTTTTCAGTTCATCTCAATGGACGCACAGAGCACCTGTATTTGATGCTCTGTGCGTCCATTGAGATTAATTGAAAAGTTCAGATCGCTTGATGGAGAGAGAATTCAAGCTCAGATGCTGAAATTAATGCAAGCGTTACGCGCTTCAGTCTATGTAGTAAACAAACCCACACGTCTCTGCCATTCATTAATTCACACAGAGACGCGCAGAACATGGATTCATATTTCAAACAACTTTTGCGGCTTAACATTTAAAGATACTGGTCCATATGGAGATTTTACTTGATTTATATATGCTAACTTTGACAAATTCCATGACTGTCCATATTAAAATGTAAGTTTAATTTTCATGACTGGATTTTGAGATTCCGTCCTCATTTTCTGTTTCGCGGAAATCATAGCGCTGAACCGGGTTTGAACAGGAACTCGGTACTACCGGTACTTAAAGAAACCTGGTACCATCGCATTTAAAAAAAAATTTAGTACCGACTTGGTACTGAAGTACCGGGTCTTTTGACAACACTAGATGATACCAACCCCTCATCAGACCTTAGATGATGCTAAGCCTAAAACAACATACAGAACTAACAAATATTGCTACATACTATGCAATCACATAATAATTGTTGTTAATACCGTATTTTCCGGACTATAAGTCACACTTTTTTTTTCATAGTTTGTTGGTCCTGCGACTTATAGTCAGGTGCGACTCATCAAAATTAATCTGACATGAACCAAGAGAAATGAACTAAGAGACATGAACCAAGAGAAAACATTACCGTCTACAGCCACAAGAGGGCACTCTATGCTGCTCAGTACTCCAGTAGTCTACACTGAAAACATAGAGCACCCTCTCGTGGCTGTAGATGGTAATGTTTTCTCTTTGTTCTAAATAAATGCGACTTATAGTCCGGTGCGGCTTATATATGTTTTTTTCCTCATCATGATGTGTTTTTTGGACTGATGTGACTTATACTCAGGTGCGACTTATAGTCCGAAAAATACGTTCATCATCAAAAGTGTTCATCCTCTGGTTGACTACGTCTTGTATTCATTTTTCTAAAAAAAAAAATCCTGTTATATGCATTAGGGCTGCACAATATTGGAAAAAAAAATAACATTGCAATATTTTATTTTTCTGCGATATATATTGTGATTTGAAATCTAATCAAATTTTTTCTTACAAGCAAAAATGGGGTGAGCACACTTTCTCATTTAAATGATTTAAACATCAGAGTTAGAGTATTATTTAAATTAGAGTCAATTATTTGTTTGTGACTTTAGGATATGGTTTGAAATGATAACATTAACATGAACTTACCACAAACAATACTTTTGTTACTATATTTATTAATCTTTGTTCATCTTAATTTATAAAAACAAAGCTGTTCATTGTTTGGTCATGTTACTTTACAGTGCATGAACTCTGTCAACAAATACTGTACAACTTTTGATTTCAACAATGAAGGCTATAGCCTAAATATTGAAATTAACAATGTTGTGGAAGTGCAGTTTAGTAATAGTAAATGTTAAATAATGTAGTTAAATAGTTTAATAAATAGAATATTACTGTAAAGTGTTACAGATTTTTTTATACACCTGTGATAGATGTGACCAGTAAGGAAAAAGGTACACGGAGGCAGCAGGCTACTTCAAACGTTTAGGGGTTTATTTCCACAGAATGGGGTTACAAAAGTAAAGCAAATGTTAACCCAACTGAGGTAAACCAAACATGCCAAAGAATAAAATAAAACCAAACAAAAATGTATAATAAAGATGAGTCACTGCATTTGCCTCTCAAACATTTACAAAGGTCTAGGGACAACAGGACCTGTCCTCTCACAGATCCCTCTCCCCTTATACAGAAACAGCTAACGAATTTATACATTGGTGTCCAGCACCAATTAACACCAAAAGGGGGATACACAAACATGTAATGGTCATAACACACAATAAACAAATATGAAAACATCAAATACACATGAACACACACTTCAATCATTATTATCAAATTACTTCCACTTAATAAATGTACTTCTTATAAACAAACAAAGAAAAGGAAGCACAAATAGTCCTTGGAGCTCCCCCTGAACAGAAACCGGAATGGTGGTGAACTGATCATTGGCCGGAACCCTATTCGCTTGTTAAGTCTGACGTCACATAGCAGCGCTTCCGTGTCCAAATGCTCTATCAGTTACAACGAGAAAACAACAAAAGGTGCTAATATAAACTTACAATGTGATAGAATACTAGCGAAAAAGTTATAATCTTAACCTTTAACTTCATACCGAAATCCCAGATAGGCAGACAATGAAAATATAAATATAAAAAAATATATATAAAAATTATTTGTGTTTGGGACGTTGTGAGCACGGAGACTGTAGTGTATACCGTAAGTTTGAAAGCATTTAGCTTAAAGTGTAACTAAACCCCTGGTCAGAGCCTGACTCCACCCATTGACAATATTTGAAAAACGCTGAAAAGTGGGCAGATCACAGTGGAGATAGAGGGGACGAACCGAGGGCGGGGCTGAGCGAGAGTGGCGTGAACCTGAGACCCGCAGTGATGGATTGATTGACAGCTGCTGTCTGAGTCGCTAAAATGGAGAGTGACTGTAATGACGCAAGTAGCTTTGCAACAGAGCGATCATTTGAAGTAGAGGACTTTTCTCACCTACCTTCATCTGAAGTGGAGGATGTCGAGGTGTTTGTTTATATCAATTATATCAACTGGCTCAAACTGCGGTCTTAACTCCCGCATCGCGTCGCTTTTCAGCGCGAGCTGTGGCCATCTCCACCTCCATTGCGTTGGAGAAGCAATCCCGTGTAAAATGCAGTTTGCACACTCCAGCTCTAGGCGGGAACTCACGGTCTTCCAGGCCAAGTGCATGCAATCACTGGCGCCTAATTTTAATGTCTGCTGGAAAACTATGCAGTCCAGCAGTGCTGTCACAACTAGCAACACACCTCCGTACCATCCTGACCACTGTACTAAATACAGGTAAATCTATGCTAACTTGAAGATCTAAATAACTATATAATTGATATGCTAAACAGATGCTATAATAGTATTTCCTGATCATTTTCAATACTCGCAATTCCAACTCCTGACTCACTACAGTGATTATGATGGAACAAGATGGTTTTATACTGCCAGGGGCGTGGTAGCTCATACCAAGGGGCGTGGTGAGCTGGAAACTGCTTACGTCACCTGCCACCGCTTACGTCACTTGCCACCCCAACATCCAATAGGAAAAATCAACTGCAGTAGCCACCGTTCAACCTGAAGAGGGCAGCACTCATTCGTTTTTACACCTTATATTGTAGAATTAAAACACTTTATACTCAAATGTCAAAAAAGTTACTCGAATCAATGAACAGCACTAATAAAGCCCCAGTCTTAGAGATCATTAACTAAAAAAAGTTGGTTTAGGGTTTAGTTACTCTTTAAATGATTAATATGAATAAACAGTGCTCATAAATGGCTGCTGAGGTCGTATTCTCAAGTGAAGCGAGTTGAGGCTTGGACCCGGAAACAGCGCTTCTTACATCATCACTTAACAACCGAATATATACATCCGATGTTTCCATCTGAACCCCCTTTGCAGGTAAACCCGCTTATGGGACTCAGACGCAACAGACAAATGAAATTGTAAGAATAAACTCAAACTAAATGTTAAAGAGTGTGAGCACTTAACTCTAAACGAAAGTTTAAATAAAGTTTATTAAACCAAAATAATGTTATGTATTCTTTACTGTAAACAAATTCCATTTTATAAAAGACTCAACTAACTAACCAACATCCACCACAACACCAATTCAGACGTCTCGTGAGTTCAGTCTTGGACAGGTCAGTTGTTTAAACCATTCATTAAATTGAATCGGTTCAAAGGAATCATTAAATCGTGAATCAGACGTGTTCGGCACGCGTTTTGTAATTATCTCTGCAGTTTAGGATATCGCACAAGATTTGACAACACCGAAAACATTTCATCAATGGATAGTTTTGCTTTTTTTGTTCGACACCATTGTGTCAACTGATTTTGATTAATATGCGCGAGGGAGAGTGAGCAAGACAGTGCTCGTGTTGTGTGACGGTGTTTATAAGACTGTGAAGGTGAGCGTGCGAGAAAGTGATTCTAAAGAGGGCTTTTCATTAAAGATGAATTAGTGCAAGTTACACCACTGCATAATGCATCCAGTAAAATTGTGATTTCGAACATGCCATCGTTCATCTCTGATGACGTGTTAGAGCGTGAACTAGTGCGGTTTGGTAAGATTGCGAGTCCATTCAGAGCGATTTCTTTGGGGTTTAAGAACCCTGCATTGTAAGTATGTCATGTCTTTTAGGAGACAGGTTTACATGTTTTTAGAATCACCAGATTGTACACAAAGTTTCTTTTTGTATAAAACATGAAGGGGGAGCATATATGATTCATGCAACTACCAGAAGTTTATGCTGTTTGTATGCGGCGATGTTGGCCTCAAACGGCAGATGTGTCGGCATAAAGATCGCGAACAGGAAAACTTTGGCCCAGTGAATGTGATAGAGACTGATGCTCAGGTTTCATCCATACAAATGGGACAGGAGGAGATTACAGGCCCCACAGAGGTAAGGCAGTCAGAGCTAAATATAGCTTTAAATGTATCAGTGAATTTGTCAGACATACCGGTGGTAGCGGCAACAAGTTCAAATAATGCTGCTGCTGCTGATGATGCGGTTAAGAGTAAAGCACGTTTAGTTGTTGAACAGGACGATAAATGTGACAAGTGTGTTTCCAAGTACTGTTTATGCTCAGTGTGGTGCAGAGAAGAGTCGAACAGACTCAATGACAGCAGCAGAGGATGGCCTGTCAGATGAGTCTGCTTCTGTGCTGGAGATGGATTCTTGCTCACAGTAGCCGCATTTCCACTGTCGGGCCAATGCGGGCCGGGCCGGGCTAATAGCCTCAGGCCAGTAGCACCGAGGCCAGAATAGTGCAGGGTTTCCACAGTCAGTGCCTGAAGCTCCGCTGCGTGTCACTAAAACACGCCATTTACACGCCTCTCAGAACAACGTCATGCAACCTCATCATTTCACCAACAAAGAGAAGTTATCAGAAAACTAAGAAATAAATCACTGGAACATGCGCGATCACACACAAACATGATAAAAGTGGCCATTTGTTTGCATGCTTTGGTAAATATTCAAATTCAAAGGCATCGATGTTTTACTATAGTAGAATAAGTGAAACATTGATCGTAATTAATTAATTTATCAGGACTCAGAATGAATCACACAGAAATACATTTCTATTTTATTTATTAATTTTTTTAACGCTTATGAAAATAGCCTGCTTATTCAGTCAAGTCTGTTTCTATTTATTTGTAGCCAAAGTGGCCTATACGTCACATTTAGAATGAATGATATCTCTATTTTTATAAAAGCTCCCGAATTTTTTTTCAGTATTTTAAGAAGTGCTGTAATGTTCTATGCTGATGGAAATATAATCATGGGAGGCACAACAGAAACAGATGTCATGTTTTCGCTTTCCTGATGGGTGACCAGTAATATTACAGAGATGTGGCATCATGCAGTGGATTTTTATTCCAGTCTCTATGCTGCTGAACAATGTGATACTGACTGTGCCGAATAGCTAATTCAAGACTTGCCTCAAATAGACTCAGACTCTAAGACTGATTTGGACACTGAACTTTCTCTTCAAGAGCTCACTACTGCAGTTGCTCAGCTTGGCATTGGACAATCTCCAATGGATCTGATGGGTTGCCCTCCAAATTTTACAAGCATTTTTTGGAAATTTATTGGACAAGACTTGTATGAGGTTTTCTGTGAATGTAAAAAAGATGGTTGTTTTCCTATATCTTGTCAACGTGCTGTGTTATCTTTATTAACAAACAAGGGAGATTTATCTCTCTTAAAAAATTGGAGACCCGTTGCATTACTGACCACTGATTACAAAATTATGTCTAAGTGTCTTGCTAATAGATTAAAAAAATATCTAAACTTGATTGTACAAAAAGATCAAACTTATTATATCACAGAGAGAACAATAATGGATAATTTGTTTTTAATTTGGGATATTTTAGATATTTGTCAAAGTTTTGAATTGAAAGTTTGTTTATTTTCTTTAGACCAAGAGAAATGGCTACCTTTTTATTGTTTTAAAAGCTTTTGGTATTGGTGATTCTTTCCTAAATATGGTCAAAATGCTTGCATTTGTAAAGTGGGAGGTGGGCTAAGCCGGCCAATCCCAGTTTCAAGGGATATCGGACAAGGTTGTCCTTTATACTTTATAGCATTGCCATTGAGCTTATTTTTTTTTAACTTACGTAGAACTTTGTCTGGTTTTATGTGTCCTGGTTTATCTAAGAGTTCAAGTATTACTGTAAGTGGTTATGCTGATGATGTGACAGTGTTTGTTAATCATGAAAGAGACATCGAGGCCCTGGTTAGTGCACTTAATGTGTATGAAAAGGCCTCATCTGTGAAAGTGAACTGGGATAAAAGTGAGGCCTTTTGGGAAGGGAGTTTTTTGATGAGAATCATCCACAGTTGCCAGGGGTCTTGCATGGAAAAAAGATGGGTTAAAGATTTCAGGTATTTGTTTTGGGACATGAGTTTCAAATGTTAAATTGGGAGGGTTTGAAGGAAAGAGTGTGTACCCGATTGTCTCACTGGAAATGGGGAAGAGTTTTGGTGGATACATAGGCAAGGGCTTAGGATAATGACTTTTCGGCTCCAAACAGCCCAAAGACTCCTGTTCAATAAAAACTCTGCCTAGATGGACACTGCAACAGCTCTTTTAAGGAGGGCAGGTGGAATGGGGTTTGATAAACATTTGTTTGTAATGCAATTACAAAAGAAAGAAATAGTGGATCTTCCCCCCTTTTACAGATCTGTGCTAGAGGCCAGGAAGGTTTTTATCATTTCAAGATCAACTAATACACCTGATGGTGACTGGTTGTTAGAGGAACCATTGTTTTTAAACTCCTTTTTATCTTCAAGACAGTTGTCATCTGAAAATGTGCGATCACGACTGTTAGCGGCTGGGTTCAGTAAGCTGGGACAAATCCTGAAAAGTGATTTGAAAGACTTGAGCCAAAGAAACGGTGTGAAGGCGATCCGGTTTTTCCAACAGTGTGCTGCAAAGATTTGAGCACAGATTATCAAGATTTTTTAAAGACCCAGATGTCCTAAATGAATGGGTTGAGGAGTATGGTCATATTTTTCCCTTAATCAATGTAAGCGAGGCATTGGACGACTGGGTAGAAGATGAAAGCTGTTTACTGACTCTGAAAAACACCAGTTCTGGAAAGCTTTTATTCTGCCGCTCTATTTGATATTTTTTAAAGTCTCCAACATGCAATTTTTGAATGGAGTTTCTTCAACGAGATGGACACAGTTCTTTGGATCTGATTTTTCTCCTAAAGGCAGTTGGCGTACCCTGTACAAATGTCTGATTGACAAGTGTACAGGTGAACTTCAGTTGAGGATTGTACATGGGGCAATAGCTACAAACAGACATGTGGTACACCTCAATCCTAGTGTCAGGGTGGGTTGCCCTTTTTGTTCTGATACGGAGCAAATTTTTCATTGTTTTGTGCAGTGTTCACGATTGGTTAATCTTTTAGATTTTTTAAGCATTTGTTTTTTATCCCTGGGTGTAGATTTTTCTTTTCAATTGTTCATTTTCTGGCCAAAGTATTCAATTCAAAAGAAAAATGTGACACTTTTAATAATTTTTTTATCTGGCACTGCAAAATTTGTTATTTGGATGACAAGAAAAAACAGACTGCTGGGGCAAAGGTCAATAAGCGTTGTGTCTGTTTTTAGGTTTGGTAGCTTCTCGAATTAGGGTGGAGTATGAATATTACAAGATGGTGGAACCTCTACCAAAGTTTAGAGAAATATGGGGAATAAATGAAGTATTATGTACACTGCATGATAATTAATCGATCTTAAGGTTTTAAAAAAAGGGGAAATAATTATTTTATTTTATTTTTTGTGTTTTTGTAAATCTCCTGTAATAAGTTAATCGTAACAATAAATGTGAATTTAATCCTCCTCTTCTCTCTCTCTCTCTCTCTCTCTCTCTCGCTCAGAGTGCATGATGGGAGAAGTTTGAGAGTGGTGGTGGGTGAGACCTGAGCTGTGTGAATACACTTATTTTCTAAAACTTGTGGGGTTTTTATTCTATGTTCTTTTCTATTTTTCGTGCATGGTCTGGAGTTTGCTACTTTGAGCACCTTGTAGAAACTGCAGTGAGAGGGCGTCCAGAAAATACGATGGATGTGTCTTTTCACGTGCGACATGACAGTAGAAAATATATGGTATATGCATCAACTGGGCATTTACAATGCTATGGATGCGGTGACGTTGGCCATAAAAAATTGACATGCCCACACCGAGAGCAAGCAGCAGAGAGTGTCTCAGGTGAGGGAAGTTTGCCGGAGATTTCAGTTCAGGGGGAGGGATCCACATCGTTTACGCCGGTGAGTAATGTTGATGTGGCGCCGTCCACTACAAAAACTGTAGAGAAAGTTGCTATTATTTCTGATGGCAGAGATATTGATGTAAATGTAAGCCAAAAGGACATTAGAGGTGATAAAAAACAAGATAATATGTATGCAGGCGAGTCAGAACGATTTGTGTTCCAGTAATGATGCATGACGTATCAGATGACAATGGTTCTCTTGAGTTTGATTGTGATTCACAAGCAGGTTCTGTGTGTGGACCACTGCTCTATACATGATTAGCCTATTTTTTTACAAAAACTGTTTCTACGGGGCCATAATGTAACATAGAAGGTAATGGAGCCCTTTATACATTGTCGTGTATCTTTAGAAATAAATAATGGACAAATGGAGTCTTTTAATGCCTCAGATGTAAAGTTATTCGCTGTCAAAGTGACGCCAAAATGAATGGGAGTCAATGGGAATGCTAACGCAAGTGAAGTTCTGCTACAAAATGGCAGCACGCAGGCAACTTCAACTTCTGGTCGACTTCCTTGCCGCCTGAGTCTACCCCTAATAGACAGTGCACCCACTTGTGGCTGCAGACGGTAATGTTTTCTCATATGTTTCTCTTATATGTTTTTTTCTTCATCATGACGTATTTTTGGACTGATGCGACTTATACTCGGGTGCGACTTATAGGCCGAAAAATACGGTAATATGGTACACTCACCAAGAAAATCCTCATATTGGCATTTCAATGCTAATTTATTGCAAGATGTATCTTTTTGCGAACATTTTGTAACTTTTTGTAATCAATGGAGAACCAAAAAGGCAGATTTTGAAAATGTAAAGCAGTGGTGGGAAGTTGGCAAAATTCATATTAGAACATATTGTCAACAATATACTGCATATTCCACTGTCATAGAAAGAGAAACAGTTCAAAGACTTGAAAAAGACAGATTCTATAGAAACTGCTGCATTACAAAGAAATGATCAAACTATGATAAATAATTTGCAGCAGAAGAAGTCACAGTTAAGCTCTTTATTGAATGAAAGGGTGAAGGCAGCATTGGTAAGGGCACGGTTTACATCAGTTGCTGAAATGGATGCTTCAAGTACTTTCTTTTTTGATCTGGAAAGATCAGTGGCACAGCACAAACAAATGACATGCTTGCACCTTCCTGATGGGAAAATAACCAACATTACAGAAATGCGTCGTCATGGTGTTGATTTGTATTCTTGTCTATATAAGGCTGATGAATGTAACTCTGATTGTGCTGCACAGCTGTGCCAAGATCTGCCAAAATAGACTGTAAATCAAAGACAGCTTTGGAAGCTAAAATTTCTTTTCATGAACTCAACATCAACAGTGATGCTGTTGGACAGTTAAAACCATGCCATTCTCCTGGAATTGATGGGCTGACTTCTGAATTTTATACCCACTATGCCTCAGGTTTTAAGAATTATGGTTACTGCTTATGCTGATGATGTCACAATTTTTGTCAATGATCAAAATGATATTGATGTTTTAATTAAGACAATTGACATGCATGAAAAGGCGTCATCGGCCAAAGTAAACTGGGAAAAGACTGAAGCCTTTTGGGCAGGTTCTAGAGGTTTAAAAAGGTTTCCAAAACTACCCAGTAATTTAACTTGGAACACAAGGGGATTAAAAATGTTGGGTGTGTTTTTGGGATCTGAAGAGTATCAAAAACAGAATTGGGAAGGAGTATTGAAGAGTGTGCACTAGACTGTCGAAATGGAGATGGCTGTTACCACAAATGTCTTATAGGGGGAGAGTTTTAGTTGCTAATAATTAAGTTGCTTCTGCTTTGTGGCACAGATTTATTGATTTATTTTACCTGCTGGATTACTTCAAGAAATCCAAAGGAGAGGACTTACGCCATTTTGTCTGCAAGCTGTTCAAAGACTATTTTACACCAATGATATTGCTTGGCTAAATACAGCAGTTACATTGTTAAAAAAGGCAGGAAATATGGCAATTGATAGACACTTGTTCCTAATGGACTTAGATGAATCAAATTTAATGGATCTGAAACCCCTTCTATAGGTCTATGATGGAAGCTTGGAAAGTATTTTGTGTCAAGATCAGTTGAAATGAGTGCAGGTCATCATAGTGTGAACTACAGGGGAGCTAGGGGGAGCTCGGCTCCCCTTAATAAGACATGGGCTCCCCTGAAAACGAGAAATCTGAAATTTTGGGGGGTCTCAAAAAATACTGACAATGTGAATATTTTTAAGTGCAATTTCAGTTTTGTAATGTGATTATGATGGCAAAAATATTATTCATTCATGCATGACGGCGATTAAAACCTAATTAACTTCAATAAAGATTAAAGAGGTCACAGCATCAAGGTGTGGGGGTGCTGCGCTGCAAATTCCACATGTTAGTATGCCATAGGTTCGTAGAAAAAAATAAACGTTGGAGGCCATTTATCGTGCGCAAAGTCCTTCCATTATGCAGTTATAGCATCATAGCCAGGGCAAAAAAAAAAGAAATTGTGTAGTGATAACGCACGACTGATTCACCTGCTGCAAGCACTGGTAAACCTCAAGCCAAGCCCACTGTGAAAACGCATGAAGCTGAAGAAAAGTAATCTCTGGGATCCTAACCCCTCTTGCTTCGAGTCCTCTCTCGCGTTAAACTGGAACAGCCAGCAGTGGAGAGACTGGAAGAGCCAATATACTGTGTCAGGAGGGGGAAAAAATATGGATAGCTCACAAAGTTATTAGGCCAGACAAAACTCACGGAGGCGATTGACATTTAACAACGACTCGTTTTATTTCACCAATCGAACTCGGGCAATTGTCTGTCCCATGTTCCACCGTCCACAGCGTAACCAAAACAAAACAAACAAGATTAAAACAAAATGATTTCCAAACAGAGATTACCCGCATACATGGGGGATTCGAGTCGCGCGTGTATACATTATCATACAGAGTGCATACAGTTTTACAGGGAGCGCGCAGCTCTTAAAGGGGCCACATTTTTTTTCCACTCGTTACAACTTGTAAGGACGCAAAAAACCTTCTTCTGTCTGAAAAGGTACCTGGCACGCACTTGTCTGAGGAATGGATTAACGATTAATGCTCAGAACCAGTCGCAAAAAATTATATATAAATACAGGGACAGCATTGCACACAAGATGGCCATTGAAGTGGCATTGACTAAGCAAAAGGCGATTCTGGCAAATAAAGTAATTGAGGTGAATTCTAAATTAACGGAGGAGACCGCAACATCATTCAAGGCTGTCTTCCTGACCTATCAATTTGTGTCGATAAAGTATAATAGTGCATATTGTAGCTGTTATGTATCTTTGTAAGTCATTATATGTCCTTTTTTGAGGCACTTGTGTCGATAATGTATAATAGTGGATACACTTGTAGCTGTTGTAAGTCCTTATTTGAGGCATGCGCACGACCTCCACCCAACCCCCCCCCCCCAAAAAAAGAAGTGGGCTCCCCCAAAGGACACGGTATATTTCGAACACTGCAGGTCTTTGGCTTTTTGAAGAACCATTGTTTTTTAATCCATTTTTACCCTCTAGACATTTATGCTCCGCAAATGTGACATCATGACTGATAACAGCTGGATGTGTGAATTGGGCAATCTTCTAAATATCAGTGTAGACAATCTGAGTGAGAGAACTGGGATAAAATCTACTCTATTTTTTTTTAACGGCTCACTGACGGAATGCTTGGAGTACTGAATTTTGATCAACGATCATTCATTAATAATTCTAATCATATTAATGAATGGAAAACTGGATCGGAATATATTTTTCCTACCTTAATGGTAACTGCTAATTCAAGACAATGGCAGGAGAAGGGAAACCTTATATTGTCTTTCAATACTCCTCAACTGGGCAGTTTTGAGTCTGCTGAGAAGACAGCATTATATGTGACTTGTGTCAAAGTAACCAATGCACAATTTTTGTCTGGATTGAGTTTATCTAGATGGACTGAATTATTTAGAGATTATACCTCCCCCAAAGGCTGTTGGCGGTCATTGTATAAATGCCCAATTGACAAACGTTTTATTAAATTGTGTGTTTGGTATTGCCAAGTTGGCTATTTGGAAAACAATGAAAAATAAGATGTTGGGCAAAGACTGTTTAGATCCCTTGTTCATGTTTATGGGATTGGTGAAATCAAGACTTAAGATTGAATATGCATACTATAAACTAGTAGGATGCTTGCCAATGTTTGTTAATATATGGGCTGTAAATGAGGTACTATGCACAGTTAATTGACGTCACTTCCTGGGATACGTCACTTCCTGGTTGTTGTTGGCGCCCGTACTGCGTTTGAGCTCTGTCACTATATTCTTTTCATCGACTATTTTTAGCTTAAAAATCAATTTTATACACCATCGTTTCTGTTTATATAACGTGTGAATTGTAATGGAAACAGGTCAATTTAGCTCAAAGGGAATCATTTAATAATTTAAAGGGAATTTGAACAGAATCACTGTTTCACGGCTGATCACTGAGACGCCCTGCGATTCACTGAACGAGCCGTTTAACATCAAATCTGCGCTGGATATTAATATCCAAACTATAGTGAAAACACTATCAATTAGCACAGTAACAAGATCGGCAGTTTAAGACATTAACTTGTAAGCACAAAACACAAGATACTTCTCTTTTCAATATGAATAAGGGTTTATTAGATAAATCTAAGACATATAAACTAATCTAACACAAACACACGCACTCACACATTCATACAAGTTGCAGGAAGATCGAAAGTTAGGGAAAGATGAGTTTAAGAGAATGGAAATATGGAATCCCAAGTTTACAGCAATACGTTAAACTGCATAGACATGAACAGCCATCAATCACGTAATTAGCCCTCGCATTGAGTTCCTCAATGAGGTTAAAATTATAATAGATACACCAGTAAAGGTCACAGTCTGGAGGTTACTTGCGTCTACTGTGAAAAAGGGAATCCCGGTGAAAGGGGTATCCTGATGTCGCTGATTGGCTGGAAGTTCACTAGTCGCTGAAGTGACGTCTTGGGAAGGCCCGTGGTGGGGCGTTGGCTGAAAATGGAGTTGTGTGGCTGGTTGAAGTTGAACGCGCAGATGAAGTCGACGTTACAAAACTTAACTCAGAACACGAAACTCTCAAACGGAAAAGAAAAGAAATAAAGTTTGACGAGACTAGGTGGTGTTCCTTCTCATCGTGGCTAAGTAGCAGCAGGCGTGCAGGCTGAAGCACGCTGCAACCGCGCTCAAAGAATAGTGATGACAAACAGCACGGCTAAAAGCTAAAGCTAAGAAGCAAAGCTAAAAGCTAAGAGCAGGCATGACTAGTAGCAGAAGCAAAGCTAACAACTAAAAGCAGACATGGCTAATAGCAGAAGCACAGCTAGAGACTAAAAGCAAAGATTTTATGGTGTCCTAAGTATTTAAACTGGCCTGTTGGCCACACCTCAAATGTTGTCTTAACCAATCAGATATTGTCTTGGCTCGGGGGTATCATAAATCATCTATGTTTATCTTACCAAGCATAAACCAAGGGTCTAATTTTGGACATGATTCCTATAACCAAGTTATGATATATTTGACAAATGAATGATTATCTGTGCTAATTCAAGCAAGGAAATTTGATTATTTAGATACTAGACATGACTATGTATCCTTAAGATATACCATAGTTATTAAAAAAAAAACATACACAATAAGTGATTATAACATGATAGTCAAATGTGTGGGTTACATATAAATAAATATGGAGTGAAGCGATGGACTGATTCATTTAGAAGTCTTTTTGAGTTCATTCTGGTCCATATATATATGTACAAAAATCAGTTTCTTTGCCATTCTCATGACAAAGAGATGTTCGGTGGAGACCAAAGATTACAAGTCCCCTCCCCCCCTTAGGAACAGAACTCCGTGTGTTTCTCAGGCCCCGGGCGACAACTTCTCCCCATCCGATCTTCGAGATCTCCACCCGGAACCGCTTCGCTCCCCTCCGCGAGACATGACACGACGCTGTGATCATCGGAGACTCCATCGTCTGACACGTCCATGCTACATTAGCCGAAGGTAAAGTGCACACTCATTGTTTCCCTGGTGCTCGTGTTCTCGATGTTTCTGCGCAGATACCCGCGATCCTGAAGGCCGACGAGAGCCCCAGAGCCGCCGTGCTTCACGCCGGAGTTAACGACACCACACTGCAGCAGAAGTAAACGCTGAAGACAGACTTCAGCAGCCTGATCGAGACGGTTCGCAGCACGGCGCCTGGGGTGCCGATCATCGTGTCCGGACCACTGCCCACGTATCGACGAGGACACGAAAAGTTCAGTAGACTTTTTGCTTTAAATGAATGGTTGTTGTCATGGTGTAAAGAACAGAAACTGCTATATGTTAATAACTGGAATCTTTTCTGGGAGCGTCCAAGGCTGTTTCGCGCTGATGGCTTGCACCCCAGCAGAGGCGGAGCGGAGCTGCTCTCTGACAACATCTCCAGGACACTTCGCTCCATGTGACTAGTAAGACAATTCTCAAATAACTTTTATGATGACTTTTGTTCCACTCGCTTAAACGATAAAAGTACTTGCGCTGAAAAATCTATTAAGACTGTGTCTGTTCCCCGAATAGTGAGGTCAAAAATATAAATTTAATGTAGGATCTAGAAAAAATCTTATCGTGATTAAACCAGAAAAATGTAAAGTAAATGAACAAAAACAATATTTAAAGTTTGGGCTCATAAATATTAGATCACTCACACCCAAAGCAGTTATTGTAAATGAAATGATCACAGATAATAGTTTTGATGTACTCTGCTTGACTGAAACCTGGCTAAAACCAAATGATTATTTTGGTCTAAATGAGTCGACTCCACCAAACTACTGTTATAAGCATGAGCCCCGCCAGACTGGTCGTGGTGGAGGTGTTGCAACAATATATAGTGATATTCTCAATGTTACCCAGAAAACGGGATACAGGTTTAACTCATTCAAAATACTTCTGCTTAATGTTAAACTGTCAGACATGCAAAAGAAATCTAATGTATCTCTTGCTCTGGCTACTGTGTATAGACCACCAGGGCCGTATACAGAATTCCTAAAAGAATTTGCAGATTTCCTCTCAGACCTTCTGGTTACAGTTGATAAGGCGATAATCATGGGAGATTTTAATATTCACGTTGATAATACAAATGATGCATTAGGACTTGCATTTAATGACCTAATAAACTCTTTTGGAGTCAAGCAAAATGTCACCAGGCCCACTCATCGTTTTAATCATACACTAGATTTAATTATATCGCATGGAAATCGATCTTACTGCTATAGATATCGTACCTCAATGTGATATTACAGACCATTTCCTTGTATCGTGCATGCTGCATGTTGCAGATTACCACCCTTGTCAATCTTGTTAAATTTTCAGTTCTACTGGCGGACAAATATGGACATTGATTCCGGTTAGAGAATCAGGCATGGTCGATGTGAATCCTTTCAAGCTTTCTTTAATAGTACTTTCAGGTAAGCAGTGATATCCCTGAAGATGTGATGGATCAAATGGCAGTATTTGACATAGGTTATTGCGTTGTGTGGTCTGTTAAACAGATAAAGAGAATACAATATGAATACAACATCTGTATATATTCACTGCAAATTAACTCACAAAATATCAATAACTGATTAAATCACTCATCACAAACGAATATTTAACTATCAGATAATATATGAATATTATATATGTAAACTCCAATACACGGCATGACGCAGCATGAAATACAACAACAGTTGTGTTCAATGTGATCAGACTAACGCGTCTTATGGAAATTAGCGCCTATTCGCGGTCAAATCGCGATCGTCATTACACATATCTAAAACATTCCACAGATCGCCAGACATTCACAATTATAACTACAAAGTGTTAATTAAATATTTACATGATTACTCACATTTGTTTGCATGAACGCACAACATTGAACAATAATGGAGATCGCACGTTTGGAGCTGGCTATTGCATCAGTCTACTGGAAGTAGCAACTACAATATCAGTCCGTCAGAAACAGTTTCTTAATTTCCGTTCCTATGGTCTTTCTGAAACTGCATATCGCTGATATTAACTATATGTGTCTCAGCGTTACCGTCTGGGCAGAACTATTGTTCCAGCCACCAAAGAAAGATTCGCAAATAACCTGCCTGATCTATCTCAACTGCTATTTGTACCCAACAATACACATGAATTAGACGAAATGACTGAAAACATGGGCACTATTTTTTCTAATACATTGGAAACCGTTTCCCCCATCAAATTGAAAAAGGTTAGAGAAAACGTACTGTGCCATGGTATAACAGTAATACTCACTCTCTCAAGAAAGTAACTAGTAGTCTTAAACGCAAATGGAGAAAAACTAACTTGGAAGTTTTTAGAATTGCATGGAAAAACAGTATGTTCAGCTATAGACAGGCTCTAAAAACTGCTAGGGCAGAGCATATACACAAACTCATAGAAAATAACCAAAACAATCCAAGGTTTTTATTTAGCACAGTGGCTAAATTAACAAATTACCAGACGCCACCTGATTCAAATATTCAACCGACGTTAAATAGTAATGACTTTATGAATTTCTTCACTGATAAAATAGATAACATTAGAATTACAATAGCGAATGTAGATTCTACAGCGTCTAACACTTCAGTTTCATCCATCGCACCCAAAGATAAACTGTAGTGCTTTACAACTATAGGACAGGAAGAGCTAAATAAACTTATCACTGTATCTAAACCAACAACATGTTTATTAGATCCTGTACCCACTAAATTACTGAAAGAGTTGTTACCTGTAGCTAAAGAACCGCTTCTCAATATTATTAACTTGTTATCTTTAGGTCACGTCCCAAAACCATTCAAGCTGGCGGTTATTAAGCCTCTTATTAAGAAACCAAAACTAGATCCTAGGCAAATTACTGGCAAATTATAGGCCTACTTCAAATCTTCCATTTATGTCTAAAACGTTAGAAAAAGTTTTGTCTGCTCAATTGAGCACCTTCCTGCACAAAAATTATCGTATGAAGAATTTCAGTCAGGTTTCCACCATAGCACAGAAACTGCACTTGTTACAATTACAAATGACCTGCTTCTTGCGTCAGATCATGGCTGCATCTCATTTCTAGTTTAACTTGATGTTAGTGCTGCGTTCGACATCATAGATCATGACATACCCATGCATCAACAACAAAACTATACAGGTATTCAAGGGCAGGCTCTAAGATGGTTTAGATCCTACCTGTCCGATCGATCGCTACCATTTTGTTTACTTAAATGGGGAGTCATCTCATTTATCATCAGTAAAATATGGAGTGCCACAAGGATCCGTCCAAAGCTAACAGAGTGTGTTAATAATTTAAAATATTTGATGACCAATAATTTTCAGACAGAGATATTAATTATTGGACCAAAAAACACTACACCGAATCTTGTAGATTACAATCTGCAACTAGACGGATGTACTGTTACTTCTTCTACAGTCAAAAATCTGGGTGTTATAGTAGACAGCAACTTGTCTTTTGAAAATCATATTTATCATGTTACAAAAACTGCTTTCTTCCATCTTAGAAACATTGCCAAGCTACGAAACATGTTGTCTGTTTCTGATGCAGAAAAGCTAGTTCATGCATTCATGACCTCTAGACTGGACTATTGTAATGCACTTCTAGGTGGTTGTCCTGCTTCTTCAATAAACAAGCTACAGGTAGTCCAAAATGCAGCGGTAACTAGGATTTACACAAGCTCTAGTCTGGATCCAGAACACCTGAGAAGAGATGATGCTGACCATCAGAGGACCTCAGATGATGCTAACCCTGAATCAACAACAGAACTAACAAATATTGCTACAAGTGTGACTGCATCATATAATAATTATTAATTATTAATAATATTAATAATGTTCATCATCTGGCTGACTACGACTTGTATAAATTTTTCTACATATCCTGTCATACGTGCACAAACTGACAGTCACCACTTATAAGCTATTACTAAATATTGTAGAAACAATTTTCTGTAAAGTTGCTTTGTATTGTAAAAAGCGCAATACAAATAAACTTGAATTGAATTAATGAAAATGATAATTTAGTGGTCAGTGTTTAACTATTTTGTTGTGATCAATGTTTAAATTGTGATTTATGAATTGTATGAATGTAAAAGTGTTACACAGTTTGGTTTTACCTGTATGGTATAAATAAAAAAATTTAATCCTCTCTCTGTCTGTCTCTCTCTCGTGCTCTCTCTCTCTCTCCCGCCCCCCCCCTCTCTCTGTCTCTCTCTTACACTCTCTCCCTCTCTCTATCGGTCTCTCTCTTGCTTTCTCTCTCTCTCACACACCCTCTCTCTCTCTCGCACTCTCTCTCTCTCTCTCTCTCTCTCTCTCTCTCTGCTCGTTCTTATATGTGCTCTGTTAAACTGACAGTACTTAAAAACACATGCAACTGATAAACTTTGACTATATGATGGTTAAGCTTAGCAGCTGGCCCATACGGTTAATGAATAATGGATCAACTATGACAGCCTACATAGCACATCCTGCGATGTAACTATCGTGGATTCGTACATCGCAATATCGATGCTTAGACGACACATCGTGCAGCCCTAATATGCACATAAACTGACACCACTTATAAGCTACTACTAAATATTGTAGAAACTTAATTTTCTGTAAAGTTGCTTTGCAATGATTTGTATCGTAAAAAGCACTATACCAATAAACTTTAATTTAATATGATTTTACAGGACAGTGGGGGACATGCGAAACCGATAGATTTATTACTGTTACGCTATTTAAATACTGATTTACATTCGTTGTCATATATGCATCAGTTTATGTTTCTGCCCACACTCCAGGTTGATGAGATCATTTTTCATCAGTAAAAAAGTAATGTCTGACTGATAGGGAGCGGGTCCGTTTTCTGTGGGAGTGAATGAATGGGAATCCTCCTGCGCATTTGAATAAAAAAAGAAAAAAGTCTTGGTCTGAAAGCTGCAATTGATTTAGTTTTTTGTTTGTCAAACGAAAGCAAAATTTTGTGTTTTTCCGTGTGTGCTGCTCGACCATTTCCATAAGTGGTGCTCAAGCACTGATGAGGTCTGCACTTATTACTTTGAGATGCTCACATAGTCATCAACAACTGAAAACCCCACACCCTTAATTATCATATGTAATGCACACCAAAGTCAATTTCTGAGTATAAATAGAACGGCAAATAGAAAAAGAAACTTGTAGTATTGAGTCACATTTTAATAATTTATGATATAAAGCAGCATAGATTTTTATTTTAAGACAATCATATGCTCTCGAGTTTGACACGTGCTAACACATACTATATAAATAACATGGCTGTTCTTTGCCACATTTTAGATCCATTTCTTAAAACAGTCGTTTTTTGTCACATGTTGCTGTTTTTGACCTCTAGAGTGTGCTGATATACTGTAAAACCAAAGACTTGCAGCTGTAGACCATCAGAATCCTTCAGTGCCAGTGCACAGAAGTCTCATCACAAAGCAACTGAACAGTATCACAAACTATCAGTGTTATTTTTTAACAATGATCTTTAGCTCCTTAAAAACAAATATCTGTGCTAATTAATCAGTAAAAATTATATATCAGTTAGTCTTGTGCTCGCCAACAATAATATGCTATAGATGGTTAGTGCGTGGAATGTATGTGTTAATTTTACCCATTAAAAATACAATATGATAACCACTACCTGAAAAAAATAACATAATAATTTCTACAGAGCAAATAAACAGGTATTTTCTTACCCCAGTTGGATCATCATGGTTACCATGCACACTGAAGACAGGGATGGAGATGTTGAGATTACTGTCCAAGTAGTTCACCCATGGAAATCTGACAAAATAAGCAGTGAGTACAACGTGTCTGTAAGCATGTTTACATTATTAAATTATTATTTGTGTGTGTGTGTGTGTGTGTTTTAATCTCTGTACATTGGAACAAAATGCATATTAAATCGTATTGTTCATCGAACATTTAACAGGGTTCGTACAGAAACCGCAAAATGAAATTCCAGGACTTTAAGCACTACTTTTTTTGTTTTCAAGGACTAAAATCAGAGATTGCAATATTGTTATTATCTTTCAAATTCTAATAAAGTAATAAAACAACATGGTACAAATAAAGTGTAGCACATGCAAAGCATGCAATGGCTGTGGCAACTTGAAAAGATACTATGGCAAAGTTATTGCTTTCCGTATTCAAAGTATTTTTCGCCAACTGAGGAAGTTGCCACACCTGCCACAACACCTGCTGAAACAGTTCTACTCCACCGTTATTGAATCCATCCTCTGCTTTCAATAATTGTCTGGTTCAGCTCAGCTATCAAATCTGACCTCAAAAGACTACAGAGGATAGTCTGGACTGCTGAGCGAATCACTGGTACAACCCTCCCATCTCTGCAAGAACTGTACTCATACCAAGTAAGCAAAATGGCTGGCAAAATCACTCTGGACCCCTCACATCCAGCACAATCCCTCTTTAAACTGTTGACATCAGGTCAAGCACTGAGCACCTGAACGACCAGATTGCTGCTTTCCTCAAGCAATCCATCTCATGAACACTTAACGATAATCGTGGAACACACAACACTAGTAACATTATTTAACACACATACTTATTTACATTTCAAAACTGCACATACCATAACTGAAAATACATAATTGTTTATATTACATAGTGTTTTAGCTTTTTTGTACATTGTCTATTGTTCTATTATTATTTTTATTATCTGTTTCCTGTCTTGTCATTGTCTGTTGCACTGTGAAGCTGTCTGGCAAATTCCAAGTGTGTTTTCATGTGTCTTCACTGAGGAGAGGACTGACTTTGGCCACTCCGCCATAAAGCAAAGATTGGTGGATGTTTGTCCTTCTGTAGGTTTCTCCCATCTGCAAGTATGATCATGAAGCTCAACTAGAGTAACCATCAGGTTCTTGCCCACCAGTCCAAGGCACTTCTCCATCAATTGCTCAGTTTGGCTGGGATCTCTCATGAGGCCTTTTATAGAGAGGTGTTTACCTTCTCAAATCATGTCCAATTAATTTAATTTACTACATGTTGACTCTAATAAAGCAATGATCAAGATAAATGGGAAGGACCTGAGCTAAGTTTCAAGTGTTGCTGCAAAGAGTCTGAATGGTTATGTAAAAGTGATATTTCAGTTTTTTTTATTTACAGACATTTCTAAAGTTCTGTTTTCACTTTGTCATTGTGAGGGGGTTTGAGTACTTTCTGAATGCACTGTAACTACACAAATTATAACTATGGGAAATATAATCCATTTCTAACTTAAGTGGATACAATGTGTTTATTGTATTTAATAAATCATTACACCTAAAAGCTATAACTACAATTGAGTAGGTATTACAATGTATTATAACAGTTCTGATAATTCATGAGGTGATACAACATATAATAAATTCCAAATGTACAAAAAAAGTAATTATTCATTCATTATAGTTTACTAGAAATGCAGGCTTCATAGAAAGAGTTACTAAAGCTTTATATTTTGGATTTAACTGTTCCTATTATGTGATGGAAAAAAAAATCACAGGTGTCAAGACACACATAAACACTGACAGTGTTTCTCATCAAGACAATGAAAAATTAAAGCCTTACTTGCTGTGGCTGAAATTGACAGCCTGATCACTGAGGATTTCAAAGATGATTGGCCGGTCACCCATGCAGTATTTCCTCATCACCTCCATGCAGCAGTGCATAGTCTTGCGGGACGGTTTATTGTCATGGAAGAGATCCCCACCCAACAAAACAAAGTCAACCTGAGATAAAAAAAGAAGAGAAGCATTATAAAAACAAATCTTATTAACGGTTCTCTGTACCAATTTCGGTACCAAAGCAAAACACAAAAATATGCTAATTAACAAAAAATATTACAATTACAAAACTTTTTAATACAAAAAAAAAAAACCAATGCCATTCTTTATACTTATTTACAATTGTGTTTAAAGTTTTTCTACAAGTTATATAATTATGAAGAACAGTAAACAAGTTTCACCTAAATTTAATTTGTCTTAATTTATGAAATTTAAACATTTTATTTTTGGTAAATAAAGGGGATTTGCTATTAAAATTAAAACATGGAATAAATATTTTGTGATTTATTTCTTTAAAAAATAAAGTTTTATTATTTTTTTCAACAGTAGTAGCAGTATCACATACATTTTACTAAATAATAGTAATATTTAGTAGCACAATGCCTTTATGTAAAAATGAACTTTTAATGAATGCATATTTGTCATTTTAAGTGAACTTAAGACAGGTGGTGATGCTTAAGATATTTTTGGTCATTGAGGGTTTCTGTAAAAAAAAAAAATAATAAAAAAATAGTAATAGATCATATTAATTATTATTAAAAGATAATACTGCTACTAATTCTACTACCATACTAACAATATACAATGCACTATGGATTGATGAGCTGCTGGGTTCATGAATATTAATCACGTTGTCTGCGTTCGGTCAAACTGATTTGCTGAAATCAAAACAGGGACGGTAATACCTGAACACCAGCCAATGAAAAACAGCATGCAAATACTGACAGGTTCGCAGGCAGTATAAATTGCATGGGCGCGAAAATTACGTCAGAATCACGACTGAACGCTAGCACAGCTGATCAAACAGCGACCACGGCGGCTAACGTAATGTCTCGTTCCCGCCTCTCAGGGAACCACGTCTCCGATAGTAATCCCTCTCGAGACGGTAACTCAACATTACGTCAGCTAAGACGTATATGGGAACTGTATTAAATCCCGCCGTGAGAGCAGTGAAGATAAGCCATGAACGGAGTCAATCACCCCCACACCAAATCAGGACAGTTCTAGCCAATGGCCGCGTCGCTAAGAGTGCTCGCATCTGATAGGCGGAACTAGACCAATGAGACATCTGTTCCGACCCTAACGAAATTTGCATATCTTCATGCAAATAAACATGAAGCCCGCACTAGACAGGGCAGACACAACACATAAGCACTCAAGCATGAGAGTTAAATACAGAGTCGACAGCTTTGCGGTGACAACTGCATAAACCGTAAAACTATAACACAGAGTTAGCAGCCATGGTAACTACTGTATAGCTGGTTATAACAATGAATAAACTTAACTCACCGAAAGTACATGTGACGCTACAGAGGGTACATCCAGCTTGTAAAACCTGGCGAATGTGTTCTGGGAAGACCAGCCAGCAGCAAGACATAAATCCTGGACAGACATACCTCTAGCCCAGTCCCAGGAGGAAGATATTTCCCTCACAGAATGAGCTTTGATGTTGAGGGGACAATCCTTCCCTTGGCATTCGTAAGCCAACGCGATAGCGTCCACAATCCGGTGAGAAAGTCTCTGTTTTGAAAAAAGCACGTCCCTTATTACATCCACCAAAGCACACGAACAGCTGGTCCGATTGACGAAAGGCGGCCGAGCGATCCACATACATCCGCAAAGCCCTAACAAGGCAAACAGCCCTCTGAGCAACAGCATCATGCGAGGCTGACGGCTCAGCAGATAAGGCGGGCCGTGAAACAACCTGTGCTCTAAATGGTGTATTGAGAGACTTCGGAACGTAACCTGGTCTCGGCCGGAGAGTGACATTACAGTCGCCAGGTCCGAAACAGATGCAATCGTCGTTCACCGAAAACACATGTAGGTCTCCAATGCGCTTCGACGAGGCGAGAGCAAGAAGCAAGGCAGTCTTCAGGGAAAGCTCCCTAACCTCAATAGAAGCTAAGGGCTCGAACGGCGGTAGAGCTAGAGCCCTCAAAACTAGAGCTAAATCCCACGGAGGGCGGCCGTGAAGGACACAATCTCCTCGCTCCCCTGAGAAAACCGATTACCAGGGCATGCTTACCGATTGATTGCCCATCAATCGGGGAACGAAAAGCGGCAATAGCGGCCACATACACCTTCAGCGTGGACGGCACACTCCCGCAGTCCATTCTGTGCTGTAGAAAGCGTAAAATATCCGACACGGAACAGGTCGCCGGTCAATTTGAATGTTCTCGCACCATTTTGTGAAAACTCCTCACTTCAGAGCATAGAGGCGTCTCGTAGATGGAGCGTGAGCCTCCGTAAGCGTACTCAACACCCGTGAGTGCAGAGCGTCCTGCCCGTTTAAGGTCCCCGCAGCGGCCACACATGAAGGTTCCACAGCTCGGGGCTGGGGTGCCATATCGTGCCGTTCGCTTGAGTATACTGATGCTCTCTTCTCCCTGATTTTGCACAAAACCATAGGCAGAATCTTCACCGGAGGAAACGTGTAAAGTCTGGCTTCCGGCCAGCACGATGTCAGAGCATTTCCCGATATTGGGGAGTGAGATAGTGAGAAGAACGTCTGACAGTGCATGTTCTCGCTTGTGGCGAACAAATCCACTTCCGCCCTCCCGAATCGATCCCAAATCATATGAACTGATCCTGGGTGAAGCCTCCACTCTCCTTGGGGAATCCCGTTCCTCGAAAGCATGTCCGCTCCGCGGTTCAGGATACCGGGGATGTGCGCCGCTCTTATGGAGAGAAAGTGTCGGTCCGCCCACAACAAGAGACTCGCTGCCTGTTTGAATAGAGCGCTGGAGCGCACGCCTCCCTGGCGATTTATGTACGAGACCACAGACGTGTTGTCGGTTCGAATTAGTATGCCTATATATATATATAATTGCATGTCTGGTAAGAACGGGGTGCTTCTCCTCGAAGCGGCCTGGCGGCGGCTCGACTGGTGAAGCCACGTGTCCAGCTTACTTTTCCGGTTCCAGCTTACCGGCTCATCAGGTGCGTTCCAGGAGAGGTCCAGCTTCGTGACAGCCTTGCTGAGGATCCTGACGAGCTCCTCCTGGAGGTCTGCAGGGCCCTCGTGGTCGGGGCGGTCTGACTGAGTTGCCCAATCCTTCTCTGACGCAGAAAGCGACATGGAGTCGTCTTCCTCGCCAGCTCCGAAGGAGACGAAGTCCGCGACGGCCTGGGGGCGGCGGAATCTATCGTCTGCGAAGCTGACGGCGTCGAGCCCATCAGCGGCTCGCTGGCGGCACTGGGGACCCGCACAAATCTGGCAAGTAGCTGCCATCAGATGCGGAGAGGAAACGGTGAGTAATCCTCTGATACAACTTCCACGATGGTAGATTATAAGACTTCAAAGCGTGAAGATAACTTCATTAGCGTGAAGAAAGAGATTCTGACGTAATTTTCGCGCCCATGCAATTTATACTGCCCGCGAACCTGTCAGTATTTGCACGCTTCGCGTCAATTGGCCAGCTGCCCCCAGCGATTTCAGCGAAAGTGGAGAAGGGAGGAGTTCCCATATACATCTTAGCTGACGTAATGTTGAGTTACTGCCTCGAGAGGGAACTCTGAAACTCAGATGATGAAATTAATGCAAGCGTCATGCGCTTCAGTCTATGTAGTAAACAAACCCGCACGTCTCTGCCATTCATTAATTCACACAGACACGCAGAACACGGATTCATATTTCAAACAACTTTTGCGGCTTAACATTTACAGATAGGTCCATATGGAGATTTGATTTGATTAATTTATGCTAACTTGACAAATTCCGTGACTGTCCATATTTTCATGGTTTCATTTTCATGACTGGATTTTGAGATTCCATCCTCGTTTTCTGCTTTGCGGAAATCATAGCGCTGAACCAGGGTTTGAACGGGACCTCGGTACTACCGGTACTTAAAGAAACCTGGTACTGTCACATTTAAAAACATTTTTAGTACCGACTTGGTACCGAAGTACCGGGTCTTTTGACAACACTAGTCTGTATACTGTACACTATACAGATGTAAAGATCTGTGCAGAGAGGCATCTATATATCAAGGTTGTGCGTGATTCAGAATTCAGATTCCAATAGAATTCTTACATTTAAATGCAACCGTTTAGAAATCACTTGTGGTTGAACAGTAATCCAACATTCCGACTGAGAGCTTTGTGGATAAAGAATTAACCCTGTGATTGATTGGGAAACTGTCCGGGCAGGGGGAAGTGAAGAATGGCCTCAAGATGGCCATCCATTGATCCAACCACATTTTCAGGATAACCTTTTTTGGAACATTGTAATCATTCACTATCATGTTATTTTCTGTGTTAGTATATTTAAATCTGTGCGCAGGACAGGGGCAGCCGTTCAGCACAGACAACAGGAAGCGAACAGCTGACTGCACAAAATAAGAGTCCCTTGCCTGCTCACTGAAGCTGCACGCATGTACTGTATCTGTCCGCGCCCTACACACGCGGAGACATTGAAGCGATGTTCAGCTCAACTTCTTGCGTGTTGGACGAGAAACGAAATGGACTAAACTGTGACAAAACTGAAATTTTTATTTTTTTGTTTTGTTTAGTTTTTGTAAAGTAGAACTTGCATACACGTTTGAGAAGCCAGAAGTAAACGTCAAGTCACCATTATTTATATAGCGCTTTAAACAAAATACATTGCGTCAAAGCAACTGAACAACATTCATTAGCAAAACAGTGTGTCAATAATGCAAAATGACAGGTAAAGGCAGTTCATCATTGAATTCAATGATATCATCTCTGTTCAGTTAAAATGGTGTCTGTGCATTTATTTGCAATCAAGTCAACGATATCGCTGTAGATGAAGTGACCCCAACTAAGCAAGCCAGAGGCTTGTCTCAGATGGGTCTTTAATCTAGATTTAAACTGCAAGAATGTGTCTGCCTCCCGAACAATGTTAGGTACGTTATTCCAGAGTTTAGGCGCCAAATAGGAAAAGGATCTGCCACCCGCAGTTGATTTTGATATTATAGGTATTACCAGGTATTATAATATATTGCCTGAGTTTTGAGAACGTAGCAGACATAGATGATTATAATGTAAAAGGAGCTCATTCAAATACTGAGGTGCTAAACCATTCAGGGCTTTATAAGTAATAAGCAATATTTTAAAATCTATACAATGTTTGATAGGGAGCCAGTGCGGTGTTGACAGGACCAGGCTAATATGAATATAGAATATAGAGGTGTCTCTATATTCACGTTCCGTACAATAGAATCACCAATAACAAGAGCACTTTCATCAGGTTTCTCAGTGGGTGCATCACTGAGTGGGGAGAACCCGTTTAATGTTTTGATTGGAACAGAAGAGCGGTGTTTTGACCCACGACTACACTGCCTCACTGTCACCCAGTTGCCCTGCTGCAGGGGCTCTGTTGCCGGAGCCAAACAATGTACAGGAATCCCTGAGCTAGACGCATCCAAAGCCATATCTAGAGCCCTAACATTCTTACTGTCCTCAATTAAAGTTTGGATGCGTGTCTCTAATTCTGAAATCTTCTCTGTCAGTCTAACTATATCCCTGCATTTAATCACATGTGAATCCCTCATCTGCGACAGAGATAGATAAACTTTAAATTTGACAAAAGGTGCAAATAACAATAGCAGGAGAAGCCATTACTCATCGTGCTTGATGAAACATTCTTACCACAGTTGTTTGATGAACAGATGAACTGGAGCGAGAGAGAGGAAAGGAGAAAAAAACCAGCGATAGGTTCGAATGAAACCGCTAATTACAAGCTAGTGCTAATGCAATGCAGGTGTACTGCACTCACGGATATAAAATAAAAGTGAACGATCAAAATTAACCTGATAAGATTGATCGATAATATCAGAAATATGGTGTGAATTAAGTTATATTTTATCACTTTAAAAACAGAGAGTGATAGTAAGATAAAGATTCTAGAGAGAAAAAAAAATAGCTACACGGAGCTACGATTAGCTACAGCAAGGCCAGCAGGAAGTAGAGAAAACACTGTGAGACACTATATTGTGAGAGGGGGGGCGGCGTTTCCATGGTGACGCGTCATTTCTTGTCACGTGACACACTGCAGCAGCAACAGCGCTGAATGAATGATGATCTGCTTTTATGTCATTTTTCTTTTTTTATTCAGAATATTCACAAATGTGTTAGTTATGGCATGAAATATCTGATATTCCGATTGTCAAATACATGCAAGTGGAAGTATATTGTTGTCTAAACACCTTTATAACGATCGCGTTAGTAGAGCTGTATGCGCGATGGGCACCGCCGTTTGTGGCGCAGACAGCGTTTAGAGAATCGGATCTGTTGGATTTACAACATGTGAATTCATCCACTTCTCCCGAAATACTTAAAAGTAAGTGGCTGGTGAACTGGGAATAGAATAGAGTAAACGTTGAAGTTACTTACACAATGTGTATCTGATATGAATAAAACGTGTCAAATTATAATGGAAAGGATTATTATTACCTCTTCCATAGACATCAGTGTGTATTTTATAAACTCTAAATGTATTGTTTTTTAGTACTTATGTTAATTTATTTGTTTGAAAACTAAAATAAACAGTATGTGGTTGAAAACACTGAAAAGTTGCGACCTCTTCGTCTGGCATGAATGATTTCAATGTAAAGACTCTTTACGCGCGTCTGGAGGTCTCGCGGCGCAGTAGACGAGTTATGAAAAGGACCACTGCAAGCTGAGAGCGACCGGCTTTTGTGGGGGAAATTGTCAGTAATACCCCCACCTTGCGCAGCTGTACCTGAGTGTCCCTGGGACATCAGTGCGGTCGGAGCGTGTCTTCTCAACAGCTGGACATATAGTGAATAAAAAACGCTCTGCTCTGGACTCCGAAAATGTTGATCGACTTGTTTTCCTGTCCAATGAATTTGTAATGGCCTTATTTTGTGCCTTTTTGCGCATTACAATATGCCTACCTAGTGTCGGTTACGTTCAATAAAAAAACACACATGGCCTGTTCTCAAGTCCATTTAAAGTTTCATTTTTTTAACAGTTTTTTTAAATGGATTGAATCATTATTAAAAATAATCTTGGAGATTTTTTAATTGCCTAAATCATAAATGTTCCAATGTCTTTTCTCTAGACATGGAAAATCGTTTTTTCAATCGATTCATTGAACACTTATGTCTTAAAAATCGAAAATGATTTTTTTCACAAAAGTGACAACACTAGCTCTGAGCGCGCCTGTCTCTGGCCGCCCCCCAAGCCCCCCCTGTTCCAATGTCTATGCACACTGTACAGAGACAGCGGATAAATTAGAAAGAAAGAAAATGAGTGCGGGAGATAATGCGGCCGGTGGCTGTGCAGAATCTGACTTGGTGCCAAAACATAAATCATCTTCCATAATTTGGAAGTATTTTGGATTCAGAAAAGACGATGTAAACCAGAGTGACGTGTTGTGCAGGTCGTGCTTCGCAAAAGAACACTTGGTCATATCGTATCGATATTGAGATATCTGAAATGAAAATCGAGATATGAAATTTTGTCCATATCGTTCAGCCCTATCCAACAGCAACAACTGCAGTCCAAACGTCAGTTCTGTATAGGATGATTATTTTTTATTTTACCTTAAAATTACATTGACTTAATTTGATTTAAAAATCACCTGCAGTAGCACACTGAAATTTTTTTCATTCATCCATTGGATGAATGAAACACTTTGCATCTTTGTTTTATTCGCACCAACATTATTTGATTTTAACATTTTGGAATAATGTATTTATATAGCATACTTTTATTTAGTCTCACTGGTAGACTTTTTTTTTTTTTTAACCAAATTTAAAAACTAAAATACTGAATGCTGATTTAGAAACATTTTTTTGAATGCGTGTTGACTGTGTTGTTTGGACTGTAGAACTACGCAGTTATTGCCTTTAATTTCACATGGTTACAGTTAATCTTTTAATTTAAAGCCAGTTCTATGTAGTTTCAACCCAATTCAAAAGCAAAAGCTAAATGCTGATGTCTGTACCATCTGTGTTTGTTGATTAAAAGCTGTTGATGATGTTTTCATTTTCGATTCATTCTTGGTTTAAAAAAATCTTCAGGTTCCATATGCAGAACGAAATGAGAACGGGTCCAGCATTTAACAATAATTATTATAAACTCTGTTATCATTCTTTATTTTTTCAAACTACTAACACTTTGCATTTGAGTATTACTGAGTATTATCTGATTCAGATTTTAGATCGTGCAGGTGCCTCGCGCACATATCCACTGGAAACAGCAGGCGTTCACCATTCAGCGCGAGCAGCGGTCCACTTTGACATATTGCTAATTAGGGCTCAAGCCTGGAGGGCGAGAGCCCTATTGTTTTCCTTAGGATTATTTGTTATTATTATTATTTATTATTATTATTTTTCTTCAAGGTTTCGGGGGCTTTTGGGGCCCTTAACATGCTTAAAAAGTCTTGAAAATTGGCACACACATTGGAACCTGCGGCCATTAGGGCCGGGCAGAGACTGATACACGGGCGTGGCACAGGGGCTCTACAGCGCCCCCTGGAATATGGAGGGCCATATATCATACATACTTGCACGTAGACGCGCGAAACTCGGTACACATATAGAACTCATCAATACAAACAACTTTCGTATTGCATATCATAGGCTCCGCCCAACAGGAAGTTGGCTATTTAGGGTTTATTATTCATATTTGTCGTCAAAGTTGTGGGGGCTTTTGGAGTCCTTAACATACTCAAAAACTCTTGAAAATTTGCGCACACCTTTGGATCTGTGGCCTTTAGGAGCCTGCAGAGGTTGGGACCCGGGCGTGGCACAGGGGCTCTACGGCGCCCCCTGGAACACAGTCATAAATGTTTATGTACAGCTCACACATACTTGCACGTATTAATATGAAACTCAGTACACATATAGATCTCATCGTGCCGAACAACTTGAGTATTGCATGTCATAGGCTCCGCCCAACAGGAAGTCAGCTATTTAGAGTTATGTAAAAAGCGCATGCTCTGGAATTTGATATACTTGTCATAGGTTTTTTACTCGATTGCCACCAAACTCGGTCAACATGATCTCAAGACATTGGGGATGAAAAATTGCCAGGGGATTTTTGATATCTCGAACGGTTTGCTCGTAGCGAGGCGTTGAATTTATGGCGAGAAATGAGAAACAGGAAGTGTCTAATACCATCCACATACATTTCCTGATTTTAATCAAACTTCATCAGATTATTCGTTGTATGATGTCGATCGCATAAATGTGACTATTAGGAGTCAAAGTTATAGCGCCACCAACTGGCAGCAGGAAGTGTGTCATTTTCAAAATGCTTTGAATTCAGCATCTTATTTTTACTCGATTTGCTTCAAACTTCATCAGAATAATGTTAAAACACAGCCGATATAAATCTGCTGGGGGGATATTGATATCTAAAAATATTGTTGCCGTGGCAACATGTCAAACTGGAATACTTCTCAGGTGATTTTGAGGCATATAACATGCTTAGAATTTCATCAAACTCAGAACACATATCAGTATTAGTGACAGCTAGACACTGGCAAAAGTTCATACGAGGGCGTGGAAGAGGCACTCTATAGCGCCACCTTTTGTCAAAAGTGAGGGGGTTAGTTTTAGCTACAGACACCAAACTCGGTACAAAAATTGTTTTTATCAAGACGGACAACTTTCTAATTCACAGTCATCAGCTACAACCAACAGGAAGTCGGCTATTTTGATTTGAATGTGGATTGTTTTTTACATTTAGCTGTGAATTAATGCATACTGCTCAGAGGAGAGTAACACTATACACACCAAACTTGGTCTACATGTTGAAAAAACATTGAGGAATTTAAATTGTGAATGGGTTTTGGATAGCTTGGATGGTTTTGTCGTGGTGATTTTTTAAAATGACAATAAAGATGGAATTATTAATTTTCCTGCATTTTTAAATTCCAAACACTTCAAAACCTTTTTTCATACAGAAAAAAAGTTATTCTGAGTAAATATGCATAGTTTCATGACTTTACAACACTGTATGGATAACAGAAAATTAAAAAACTGTCAGACATCTCATATCACTCTGTCCATCTGTTTGAGTGTGTGTGCTTAGACTTCCATTGTCTGAGAGAAAATGCGCCCCTACAGGTGCAGTTACCGGACTAAAAAAGGGAGGAGACTGTCTTTTGGTTTCGATTTTAAATCGGTTAAAATACAAATAAATACTTGGATTTAATTCACACTGACAAGCTAAACCAACATATATGATTATTACCAGGTCAGGGCTCATTAATAATGGATGTGTGGTCAGTGATACGTGAGAAACAGGAGAGATGAATCACCGCTCTGAGCAGGAGCGTGTGGAATGATGAGCTCAGAAAAAACGAGTTTATTCTTGTTTTATAGCTATTAAAAATAAAGTATTGCAGCGATATCACACAATTCACCAATTAGAGCACACCAAGAGCTAAATTAAGATGTTTTTGAACTGTTTGTGTGAAAATGAAATATTTGCGGCTGCCTATCTGAAATCACTGCCTCCGATCAGCGCGCACAGTGTCACAAGTTCAAAACTAACGAATTTATTCTTGTTTAAGAGCTTTTTAAAATAAATTATTGCCATAAATGCACACAATACATCCATTATAACACAACACGAGCTAAATGCAGGTGTTTGTGACCCGTTTAAGTGTGCAAGACTATTTGAAAGCGAGACTGGCAGAATAACATATCTCTCCAGCTGCAGGATTCTGCCTTTCGTCGTAAGAACGAACACATCACGGACAAGATTATTTCAAAATACATAATAGCTTGGCGAATATAAACGAAAACAGCCACGTGAACATAAACTGTTGAGAATTAAATCTGAAGTGGATCTACTGGATTTTAATATTAAGTGACCGCATATACCAGCTGCTTCTGTCTTCAATTTTAATCTATATAAAACATTTTACTCATTCATCTTGGCTGCTTTTTTAATGTGTGTACGTATTTATTTATTATTTTGCTCTAACAAGACTTAATCTATATTTAATTAAATCAATTACATTTTATTTTACATTTGATTTGTCCATTTCTGCATCTAAACGCCTAAAAACCTAAAACATGCTCTATTATACTATTGTTAGCAATTTCTTTATCGTCCAATTTATCTGGTGTACACGCTTTTATTTTCATAATGAACTCGTTTGTTAGATTATACACAGTTATAGTGGTCTATAATAAATATTGACAGGTTTTATTCAAAATGTTTAGAATGATCGCCGTAGGCTAATTTTTAAAATTTAAATAAATAAAAAACATTGGAAAAGAATAACTTGTACTTTTTTATACATTTTGTATAGTTTCATAGTTTATGCATTATAGTTATAAAAACAAACAAATTTAGCCACTCACATAGAAATCTTAGGCCTTATCCTTTTCTGACAGTTTTAGGGATTTTTAAAAATCCTAAAAAACCTTATTTGTGCTGCAAATAATAATTTCAAACTAATTTGATACTGACCTCTGACATCCTGTGACATGATATTTATTTGAACTTACATAATCTCATGGATGTAACAGTAAATCTGTTCAGCTCACAGATCAAGACTAAGCTCTAATGCAAGCAGAACTTTCACAAATGCTTTTAGGTCAATAAAATCATTACAAAACACTTACAAATCATTTAAGGGATTTGATAACACTGTAAAATAATGTCTAATTTGTTAACATTAGCAAATGCATTGAAAACACTTTATAATAACTGCACTCATTAGTAAATAGTCAGTTCATGCTTCATAAAGCCTTGTCCCAATATTAATAGTCAGTAGTAAGCAGTTTATAAATACAGCTATAAATAGGTCATTTATTAAAAAGGAGAGTAAAGGGTCAGTTATCTTCCTATGAAAAATAAAAAAAAATAAAAATAAACAAACAACAACACAGATTGATACAGAACTCAGAAATGTTATTGTGGATTTATGATAAACTCAGCCTGTAAATGAATTCATTCTCCTCCAAGAAGACATAAGTAGTTCACACCAAACTTTTTTAACATGAAGCCATATACTGAAGATGTTAAATTGCGAATGGGTTTAGGATACCTTAAATGGTGTGGCCATAGAGATTTATTCAAGTAACATAAAAAAAATACAATAGTTATTTTACTATATCTTTAAAAATTTTAATTCCAACTCTTCATAATTTTTTTATATACGTAGAAGTCATCATTTGAAGGAAGCACAGTAAGTTTCATAGCTTTATCATTTTCAAGAGCCAGCATAAAATTAAAACTATCATAACATATAAATCAAGCTTGCAATTCTTAGTACCAATAATGGCCACCAGATGGAGCTATAGGATCACTTTTAAATAATTATTGTAGAAACAAGTATGATTTAAATCATTTATAGAAATCTTTCAAAGAAAAATAATATGAATTTTATGTATTTTACTGATAAAATGACCCTCACTTTATTAGAATAACAAGCTGAAGTATTGTGAACTGTATATTAAGAATAATTCTTTATAGGCTTTATGGACAGATACGCTTTGAGTGACTCTTGAAGGTTCAACCCCACATCCTCTTTTACCACTGTTTAAAGAATGTATCTTACAGTACAGGTGCGGATGAATTTTGAATGGCTTGAATGGTTTTGTCATGGTGATTTTTTGAAATAACAGTAAAAAAGTAACCTGTAAATGTCTTTTATTTTTTTAAGTGCAGCTTCTAAACACTTCAAAAAAATGTACACATAGAAGACAAGTCATTCTGAGGAAATATGCATACTTTCATGACTATACAACACTATATGGATGATAGAAAATTAAAAAACTATCATACATCTGATGTCACTCTGTCCCTCTGTCACTGTGGGTAATGTGTGTGTGTGTGTGTGTGTGTGTGTGTGTGTATGTGTGTGTGTGTGTGTGTTAAGTGAATTAGGTGTGAAACTATCAGGGAGCATTTAGTCTCCAGTGCCAACATTTTACAGAACTGCCACTTTCCTGGAGTCTCAGAATTACAATGTGTCAGGTTCTGAGAGATCTAAGATTCCAAAAAATGATTTAATTAGAATACCATGAAGTATTGTGAAATACTATATATTAAGACTTTATATATAGGCTTTATGAACAGATTAGAGTGACTCGTGAAGGACCAGCACCACCTACTCTTGTCCGATGGTTTGAGGAATATATCTTCCAGAATCCGGGATTAAGATTTAGGAGCTCATTTTTATTCCACCTCCTTTCCTGAAAGTTTGTCTTGCAGAATTGACTAAAAATTAATCTTCACATTAATTCCTAATTATTTTGCAATTATTTTTGTCAGTTCTTCTTGACCTGTTTTTTTTTCTTCTTCTTTTCTGACCTCATGACCCAGTCAGCATTTTTGTACAATGGTCAAGTCTTAACTTATCCATTTCTGTATTGCATTTGTGTTTGATATTTCTCATGGGTATTTCATAATTTTCGACTTTGAGTTAAAACAGTTTGAGTTAAAACTCTTTTTTAGCGCATTTCATCTGTAAAAGAAAACATGCCTAATAATTCTGCACATGAATATAAGGAGTTTTTCTCTTCCAGCTTTCCTGGACTATTGTATAGCACTCATAAATGATTAAATAAAAAATAATGGTAGTTATTAAGATTGATATGGTTTGGAATTGGTAAAATGTGCTTGGGAAAAAATCACAATAAAACAATGTTTTAATGTTTAAGTTTGGAATATTAACTGACATGAATGAATGCTATATAAATATTGTTCATGTTAACATAATGTTTATAAATGAAATCTTATTGTAAAGTGTTACTATATATATATATATATATATATATATATATATATTGTTCTGTGAATGCGACTTTAAAGTCTAGATGATTCGGATTAACCCTTTAACCGCCATTTCCTTTAAAACCTCACTGCCAGAGGGATATTGTGAATGCATGTGCCCGCTGGGCACAGTTTACCTGATGCCACCGGGGTGGCGATGGCATTGGTGGCTTGAGCCCGCCATCGCTGCTTGCAGCTATATATATGATTGTTTTTCCATCGATACTGAAACACGCGTGAACTATACAGCAATTTTGCCTCATGAATAATAGTTAGGCTTCAAATGGGAAACATCACGAATATGGAAATGTTTGGATTTCTCCTGCGTAAGAAAATGAGAGAACCCAACCTTACCTTATGCTTAGCTTTAAATTGTTATTATTATTTTTGTTTGTTTATAGCTAAGCCTATATTATTATATACCGCCATTATATTTATCCATTAGAATTATATATTTTACTTCTTGTTTTGTTCTGATATATTTGTTAAATTTAAAGAATTTGTTGTAAAGTGAAGAGAACTAAAAATATCCTGTTGGTACTTTATAACATTATAGGCCAGTCGTAATTATTTCTAAATGTAATAAAATGGAACTTATACATGAATTATATAATATAAAAAATATTTTTAAAAAAACATGCAGCAAACGAAAATAGGTAATCCATTAAAATGCAACATATACACGACTTATATATTTTTTCCTCTCACAAAGTTAATCAATTTTTTTGCGTTTACAAAAAAAAAAAAAAAACATGCAGCAGATGAAAATAGGCGATTAATCCATTAAAATGTATTACTCTGGGTTAACAGTAATTATAATTATATACTTCAGAACAGAGCCTGGGCCTAGTCTAGGCTATCCAGGGTTGTATTTTTTTTATCATTTCATCTGAAAATGACTGTGCAGCACATTCACTGCGCGTGCTCTGGGGCAGATCCGCCTATCGCGATGCTCAGCTGTGGAAGATTTAAAAATGTTTGATATAAAGGTTGCTGTCCCATTTTATACAGGAATTGTTCATGTAAAAAAAAAAAAAATTATATTGTTAGTTCTAATTATATTGTTAACAGGCTATTTAACATGCACTGTGACATTTTACCCTTTTTAACTTATAAACTCCTTGAGATTTTAAAGTTAGTTTAATAGTATTTAAATTCATGTTTAAAAAAGGTTTTAATTGCTTAAATTAGTTATATGAATTAATTATATGTAATCATATTTATTCTTGTAGAAAATAAGTGTTTATTCTTTAAGAAAATAAGGGAAAAAATAATGGACAATCCAAATATTTGTTTTGCTTCTATTTATGTAGGCTACAATTATTCAAAAATAAATAAATAAATAATACCATAGAAAATACCATTGGCCTGAGTAAATTTGACCATCATAGAATTGTGACTTGAAAGGTTAGTGATTTAGGAAGTCAAAATACTGTGAAATTACAAATGACATTGGATTTTAGAACATAACAACTGAAGGTTTATGAAATGTTAGCCAATAAAGCATTTTTTTAAACAATGGAACTTAAAGTTATAAACTAAAATATTATTTCAACCATACAGCATGTCAAAAAATAAAATGCATATTTTTCATAACATTTCATAACGTTTCTGGTGTTTGGATTTGTACTTCAATATAATGAGCTCCAAGTTTAAGAATAAAAAAACTTCTTCCCTCAGGCGGAATTAATGTTTTCCTGTCTTGCTAAATGTTGGTCTCATGACCAATAAGTTGTATTTACCTCAATCTGATTTAGTTAAAGGGGGGGTGAAATGCTATTTCATGCATACTGAGTTTTTTTACACTGTTAAAGAGTTGGATTCCCATGCTAAACATGGACAAAGTTTCAAAAATTAAGTTGTAAGTTTGAAGGAGTATTTTTGTTCCAAAAATACTCCTTCCGGTTTGTCACAAGTTTCTGAAAGTTTTTTTCGAGTATGGGTCTGTGAGACATTAGATGGAGCGGAATTTCCTTAAATGGGTCCTAAGGGCACTTCTCCCTGAAGAGCGCGCGCGCGCCCATAGAGCAGAGCAGAGACATTCACTGACCAGAGCGAGAGAGCGAAATGTCATCAAAGAAGTTTGTTTTTGGTTGCCAGGGCATGAAAACCCTGCACAGATTACCAAAAAAAAAAAAAACATAATTAAGGGACCAGTGGATGGAGTTTTAATTTTACATAGCATCAATGGAGTTGTGCAAGTGTTTTTGTTTGTTCCCTGCATTTCGAAGACGCTTGTTTTACAAACAAGGCCCAGTTTGACGCCGGATTTGATGATGATGATGTTTTTTTCCTCACGGTAATGTCACAGCTTCCAGACGCCCTAAACGCAAAAGCCTACTCGCGCTCGTGATTCTTTAGCTCCGCCCACACGTCGCGCATCCAGCCGCTCGTGTTTTTCCGGAAAAAAAAACGGTACAGACTATCTTTCTCTTATAAATATAATAAAACTAAAGATTTTTGGAGATATGAAGGATGCAGTACTACTCTATAGGTACTCAAGATTAACAGGAGATTGAGTGAAAATGAGCATTTCACCCCGCTTTTAAGTCAACCACAGATTTTTAAACAGTAATGATTCATTATTAGATCACTTGTTTAACCCTAAATCAGGCAAAGTGACCAATGAGTAACATAGTTTTTATTGTCTTTTTTGGGGCATAATAATTTTTTTTTAATTAAATAATAATATTTTTTTATTATTATGCTGGTCACATGATTTGCTTCAAGTTTTCAGTGGTATATTAGTCAGCCTGATCTAAATCCAACATGGCTATTTTTCGGACTATAAGTCGCACCTGAGTACAAGTCGCCTCAGTCCAAAAATATGTCATGATGAGGAAAAAAACATAAGTCGCACTGGACTATAAGTCGCATTTATTTAGAACCAAGAGAAAACATTACCGTCTAAAGCCGCGAGAGGGCGCTCTCTCTCTTCAGTGTAGACTACAGGAGCACTGAGCAGCATAGATCGCCCTCTCGCGGCTGTAGACGGTAATGTTTTCTATTGGTTCATTTCTATTGTTTCATTTCTCTCGGTTCATGTCAAATTAATTTTGATAAATAAGTCGCACCTGACTATAAGTTGCAGGACCAGCCAAATTATGAAAAAAAAGTGTGACTTTTAGTCCGGAAAATACAGTAATAATATATTTAACTTACTTTTCTTTTGGAAAAAAAATTATATTACTGCTAACATTCATTCTGAACATTGTCTTAGGGCGCTGAAGAAAAAAATTAAGTCATATGTTGTTTAAGTTGTTATTTAGCACGTTTTGAAATGTATGTGACTCCTGAGTCACGTTGCCTGTTTAGGGTATAAAAAAAAGAGAGTATTGAGTATATTAAGAATATTTGTAACATTACACTAAATTTCAATGGTTGTAATTTAAGAATGTTTTGGAATATAGACATAAGTTTGGTCTTGTTTTTAAAAAAAAAAGAAAAGTAACTTCAAAAAATTATTACATTTACTGTAAATCAAATGTACTCTAAATATTTTAGATAAAATATATATTTTACAAAATAATTTTTACTCTAAAATTACTATCAAATCAAAGTCATGTCTAACCAATTTGTGTTCTAAATTTTGATATCATAAAATGTAAGTTCCCATGACATTTTTAGGCGTTGTACCAAAAATAGCCACTGGGTGTTTTTTATGCATTCTCCTGTATCAAATGTATAGATTTCAGTCTCAATATCAAAAAACAGTTGCCAGATGGGACCGTAAGACTCATAACTTTCTGATGATGTGTGTTTTGTCAGGATTAGAAAAGTTTTTTTGTTTGTTTTTTTATAAAGTAGTTCAAATAAATTGTGTAATACAAAAACTGACACCACCCACTAGGTGAGGAGCTTGGTAAAAGAAATTAAAACCCCATAACTGTCACTGTCCTACCTGTGGGACGCTTGGCTTTTTATAATCTTGGCAACAAACATATCATTGGAAAGGTCTGAGTCTCAGGATTTCATATTTGGTGGTTATTTTGAGATAGAAGTAAAATTCACAGAGAAATCTAGAGAAAAAGTCATTAAGCAAAATTCTAAATAGTTTTGATGACTCCCAGTGGATGTGTGTGGTATGACACCCTAAATAAAATCTCACAGGAATCTAATTTTTTTCACATCAACTTCAAATTTGTAACATAACTTATTTAGACACAAGGCTTTAATTTTAGACCAATTTTAGAGTAAAACCTGTTATGTCAAATATTTATAATAAATAAAATAATAATATTAATAGCGCAAATTTACAGTACATTTAAACTTCTATAACTTTTTGATACTTCAATTTCTTGAAAAATTCCACTTTTGCTAATTTTCTTCTTTGTAAAGAGACCAACCTTAAGGCCTGTTCAGACTGCGCGATATTCGCCGACGTTTAACGCCTCGTGACTAAACAAAGGGCGCCAATGTGAGTGCGCACACCGACGCGAAAAAAGCCACGCGTAAAAGCGTCATTTTTTTAAAAACACCTCGGGTTTATTTTTTTGGTTTGACGCACCGCGTCAAAAACTATACGACCAATGAGAATGGCGCTTTTGCACACGTGTCTGGAGCTTCTGAAGTTACAGTAAAACACAACTTGGGGGCGCTCAAACACAAAACTGTCTTGCTGTGAGCACACATACGTAACGGCGAAGAAGATATACGCCAAGTAGCGTCTACACTGCCGGGAAAAAATAAAGACGAAGAAGATGCAAGGCAAGATGAATGTAGAGTTGCTGGTCTCGGTGTCGGAACACAAAGAACTATATGACAAACGCGACAGCGATTACAAAAATCTTGATAAAAGAGAACTGTTATGGAGTGGTATTGCACAGAAAATGGGCCTGGATGGTGAGTTTCATTTAATTTAATTGTCTTTCATGTACGTTCCTACAAACGTTTGACAATCGCCACCGTTTGTGTGCTGTAGTGGAGAAACTGAATTTGTCTTTACAGTGTTCACAGCAATATTTCTCCTGAAAATATGGATGAAGGGGTTGAGCAAGTGGTGGTTCAAAAAGAAGTCAGCGACAGAGAAGAAGCATCAGCAAGCACGTCTCCAGGATCATCATTCTCCAGCCCAACTGTGACAAGGTCTACTTTAAACAAAAGAAAACGGCCAGAGACACCAGACTTGTTGGACCGGTACCTTTTATCCAAAGAAGCCAGGGAAAGTGAGAAAGAGGAGCGAAGAGAGCAACGAAGAGAGCAACAAAATGATGAAAATTACTTGTTTGCTCTTGGCTTGATACCAGCACTAAGGAGATTGTCCCCAGCCTTACAGTCTTCAGTCAAATTAAAAATACATCAGCTGTTGCATGATGCTGAGTTTGGCCAGGCCTCTTCTGCTTTTTTTACACAGCAGTCGCCGGTGTCCTACCATCAGGTCCCCCCGCAGACCCCAACAAACTATGGCTGCTCTACAACTTCTTGGCTACCCTAATAGATGTTTACTGTATACATTTTAATTCTGTATTTTTTTGTTTGTTTTTTTTACATTCAAGAAATTTAGTTGAAAATGGCCATTTCATAAATGTTTATTTGCACTATTGTTCACTTGCACTACAGTCATTGTGACTTATTTGCACAACCTTTTCTGACTCCCTTGTTTACTTTATGTTTGTGATTGTTATAGCAACTTGTAGTTCATTAAAAAAAAAAAAAAGTTTCATTTTTCCAAAAGAACTTGTGCATAAGTGACTTGAAAGTAATGTAACATATTTTGGGATTTGGCATATATTTGTAAATAAGTATTCTTGACCTCTTATTGAAATAGCTATGTGCCTAATTATGGAGACATTGCATTTGTAGGCAAGAGTTATCAATCTACAGGAACATAACCATTTTGGGCACAGCATTGTGCAGGAAATGAGAACATTTTAAAGAAAATGCTAGTAAAAATGTTTATTAAAAATACACATTTTCAAAAATACAACTTACATTTAGTTGTAAATAAGTATATGTTGAAGTGACCAAATACTTTACATTTTGCAAAAAAAAACTATACTTTAACTTTGATAGAACATGTTATATCAAAAATATTTAATTTGCTGTGGTGAGTGCTGCCATATTAATTAATGAAGAATCAGATGCAATAGATTTGATAGTGTATTCAAGTTCACAGAAATTGTATATATACACATACACTAGCGGTTTTCACAATGGAAAATGTAATTAAAATGGCTCAAATTTATAGGTTGATATTATCTGTTCCCCAGAGCATGGTTCACATGGTCATACTGCCAAGCAACTTCTCCTGCTGGTGAGTTGAAGTACTCTTTGTACAGTTCTCGGACATTTTGGGCCTCCACAGATGCCCGCTGCCCCCTACAATGTTCAATGTCTTGTAGTGGTTGCTCACAATCATGGTCATCCTCTGTGGCACGATTCTGGTCATTTCCGTTCGGGCGCAAATAATTGCACAATGCACAAGTAGCTTTGACAACTTTGTCAACAACACTTGGTTGAAAGTTCTTTGGAAAAGTTCTTTGGAAAACCCGGAAGCATTGACTGAGGATGCCAAATACATTTTCAGAGATGCGCCGTGCCCGAGACAAACGATAATTGAAAATTCTCTTGTCTGTGGGGAGGCGGCGTCCAGGGTATGGCCGGAGGAGATATGGTTTCAGTGGAAAAGCTTCATCCGCCACAATGACATGGTTAACTTTTCCCATGGTTAACTGGAAGTTCACTTGGTGGGGGAACATTCAGAGTTCCATCTCTGAGTGCCTTTCCCAGTACAGAACTGGCAAAGATTCCTCCATCACTGTTGCTGCCATAGCTCTCCAAATCAACCACCAGGAAGCGGTAATCTGCATCAACTAAGGCCAGCAATACAACAGAGAATGTACCTTTATAATTAAAGTATAGAGAACCAGAGTTTGCAGGGGCCTGGATGAATATGTGTTTCCCATCCATGGCTCCCAAGCAGTTAGGGAAATTCCATCTTTCATGGAATCTCCTGGCTGTACTCCTCCACATCTCTTCAGTAGGCACTGGCAAATGTTCATCTCTGAGGCAGTGCCACAATGCATCACAGGTTTCACTCACTATCGAAGCCACAGTTGACACACCAAGTCGAAAGCTGGACGCAATAGTGCGGTACGAGTCCCCAGTGCTTAGAAAACTGAAATAGAAATAGACAAATACTAGTTTTTAACAACGCTCCACATGTTTTTACAACATTCATTGAAGTGAATAACAATGTAAACGAACTCACCGTAAACCCACGGCCAAACGCTGTTCTGGGTCGATTGGTTTACGGTAGTGTGTCTGTTCTTTCGTCAGCGAGGGAACCAGTTGTTGAAGTAAATTTTCGAACTCACTGACGGACATTCTAAAATATCCCCGAAAACGCTCATGATACATTTTCAGCTCTTGTACCAGTCGATAAAACTCCCCATGTTCTTCTCTTCTTGTAACTATGGGATGTACCCAAAATCGGCGTCTTTTCCGGCGTCTTTGCTCATTCAACAAAACAACAATTTATTCATCGCTGGAACTGGATCTACTGGTGCTTGAAATATTCATGTTTTCTTTGTATGATTCTGACAAGCGTGTAAATACTTGCTCTCTTCTTCTGAGTGAAAAGCGAGTTTAAGAAGCGTAAAGTTGCGCAGCGCCACCTTGTGTGCAGGGGTATTTCTGTTTTACATTAAGCTATCTAATGTCAGGGAATGAATTTGCATGTTCACTCGGCTCATCGTCAGCAAAAATCGCTTGGGTGTGAACACAAAAAACGTGTTGAAAAATGCTGGCCTTTAGGTTTATATTCCAAAGTGTTCATAAATTACAGCAATTTAAGTTTGGATAGTGCACTTTAATGCCTATTTAAAAAACGGGGGGTCACAGAGTACCATTTTTATGCTAAAGCAAGGTCCGATTTCAAAATGGTTTTCAAAGGCTGAATCTGGAGTTCATAAGCTTTTGAGTGATATATAATTTGTCAACATTACATAAGGTAATGTATAGGATATAATTGTTTTAAGCATGCAGTGGCAAGTAGGCCAGTAACAGTTAAAGGGGGGGTGAAATGCTGTTTCATGCATACTGAGTTTTTTACACTGTTAAAGAGTTGGATTCCCATGCTAAACATGCACAAAGTTTCAAAAATTAAGTTGTACGTTTTTTGAACAAAAATACACCTTCCGGTTTGTCACAAGTTTCGGAAAGTTTTTTTCGAGTATGGGTCTGTGTGACGTTAGATGGTGCGGAATTTCCTTATATGGGTCCTAAGGGCACTTCTCCCGGAAGAGCACGCGCATGCCCGTAGACCAGAGCAGAGACATTCACTGACCAGAGCGAGAGAGCGAAATGTCAAAAAAGTGTTTCTCGGTTGCCAGGGCAAGACAACCCTGCACAGATTACCAAAAAAAACAGCATTAAGGGACCAGTGGATGGAGTTTATTTTTACAGAGCATCAACGGAGTTGTGCAAGTGTTTTTGTTTATTCCCTGCATTTCGAAGATGCTTGTTTTACAAACAAGGCCCAGTTTGACGCCGCATTTGCATATCGTTTATTACTTAAGGATGAGTCAGTCCCAACGAAAAAGGGTCACGATCGTGAGTTGGAACTGCAGGCGGTAAGTAAAACTGCTTCAAATATCTCTGTTTTGTTAACTTAGCTATCGGCGCGTAAGCATATCAAGTAAACAACATGCGATGTATAGTGTGTGTGTGTATTTAAATACATTTGTTTAGCTGGCCACATAATGCATTTCAAGACATAAGTATAACCGGTTCTATTTCTTGGCAGCAAACGTTTTCCGCCTCAGTTGTCATCAAACTGCACTTTCCACATGTAAACCTTAAAAAAAAAAAAAAAAACATGTAAAGTGGAACTTTAAAGTGAAATTTTCCAAAACCGCTAAGCAAATATATACAGTTTCAATAACTTACATACCCCATAGAGACGTCCTGCTGTAGTCGTTGCTGCTGCTGCTCTTGTTCAATTTCAGCCTCGGCATCTGATTCTGGATCATAAATGTACAGCTGAATCTGACTAATAGCCATGGTTTGTTTTGGATGATGGTTTTTTCCTCACAGTAATGTGTTGTCTTTTTCCTCACGGTAATGTCACAGCTTCCAGACGCTCTCAACGCAAAAGCCTACACGCGCTCGTGATTCTTTAGCTCCGCCCACACGTCACGCCTCAAGGCCGCTCGTGTTTTTTTCCAGAAAAAAAAAGGTACAGACTATCTTTCTCTTATAAATATAATAAAACTAAATACTTTTTGGAGATATGGAGGATGCAGTACTACTCTATAGGTACTCAAGATTAACAGGAGATTGAGTGAAAATGAGCATTTCACCCCCCCCCCCTTTAACAGATTAATGACTTGGTCGTTTTTTATACCCTAATCAGGCAACGTGACCTGGGAGTCACAACTCATAATCCAAAATATATAAAATATTTCAAAAATTATTTTGGATTTGTTTTACTCATATGCTCATGATGTAAAAAATGACATGAAAATTTTTTTGCTTATCATTTTTCACTCTTGCCTGTTTAAGGGGTAATAATTATTTTACCATTTGAATACATTTATGTAATCATTTCACAAATTATTTACTACAATATGACCACAAAGTCACAAAACAATGTCCACATTATTTCATTCCCACCTCATTTTGCACGGCTTGTTTCATGATCTCATCAAAGGTTACGAATGTGTCATTTCCTCTTATGGCATCCTTCTCTAGAAAACCGAGGTGAATATCAGTAGCAATGAGGATCTTGAATGTGTCCTCGTCGTCCCTATGAAAAAAATTAAAATGTTGTCATATAACAGTTAAAAGAGTCTTGTAAATGAATGGTAGAGCAGCTGTAAATGACAGAGCTGTCATGTGAACAAAATCAGCTGAACATACAGTCATGGCCAAAAATTATCAGCACTAGGGATGCAAACGCTTAATCATTATCGGTTAATTGTCAATAAGAGATTGATCGGTTAAGGCTGTCGATGGACGGTTCACTGATTTAATGTTGGGCTGCATGCAGCTCGTGTGCAGAACACGTGCAAGCAGCTGTGAGTGATGGTGATGGTATATAAATGCATCATCATTAATTCACAGTGTACTAATTAAGCTTTCAATGTGATTTAAACTTTACAAGTACATTAAAATAGAAACAACACAAAATTCTTCAACATTAAAAGCAATAGAAATGTAGTAACTTTTCATCAGATAACTGCGCTGTGCAGGGCTGCAGGACACAGGACAGACAAACTATTAATTCCTACAACTTGTTAATTTGTTCCTACGACTTATACATTTGTGGCAATTGTCCATGTTTCATTAATTTTTTTCCCAAAATAAGCCATGATTTTACTGAAATAAGGGAACAAATGAATAAATAGAATGAATTCTTAATTCATGAAATCTTTCATTTCCCTTGCCATGTTTACCACACACAGTAAGAGATGCGATTAAAAGTGAAAGATAATAAAATAAACCTGAGAAATTAGAAGATTTAAGAAAATAAACCGGCAAACCAGAACAAAGACATTAATGAAGGCTATATCTCGAATGCCATCCAGAGGCATGGTCATGATCTAACATTTTCTTAAGCCTGCAAAATAGTTTTTTTTTTTTTTTCCTGTCTAAGCTGTTCCGATCACGCCGGAGCCTGGAGCACATGTATATTCTAGTGATTCAAACTCCGCAGTCTGTTCATTATCAAAATAAAATACAGTCAACTAAACATTTAAAAGGTTACACTGGACAGTTTAAAACCAGTATACCGGTTCTCTCTGCTGTTCCAAGGACCATTTTGCTCGTATGAAGAGGATCATCTTTTCTGTCTACGTGCGAATGTGTGTTAAGTAGTTTACATTATAAATAATAGTTTAACAATGCCGTGCTCACTCGCACTGTCACGATCGAATGCACTGTATGTCAGATTTTTTTAAAACAAATAGGCTAGGCCTACCAGAAAGCAAAAATCCAAAATCTGATATTTTCCAGAACAGAATCAAGCAGGATCAAACTAATGTGTGCGACAGTGTTTTGCTCCAGCAGCGCCGATGGATACGGTTCACTTAATGCGCAGCACAGTCACATGCACACCACAGTTAAGTTTGGGATAATTTTATTTTAAATGCCATTATGTCAGTTGAAAACACTGCAATTGTGTTTTAAAATACAACAACAAGCACCACAACACCATTTAAAGTGGTGCGTTCAGCAGTCTCCGTGCGGGATAGTTAAGTCAACAAAGTAAACTGATCTCAAACGTATGGTGCGCTCTCTTCATTATATGAAATAGCTTTCACTGTTATGCTGATGATACTCAGCACTACATTTCTTTGCGGCCTGTTAAAACATACCAAACATACCAAAAAAACTGGATGATGAGTAGTTTCTCTGAAAAAAAACAGAGGTGTTAATTATAGGACCTAAAAACTCTGCATGTAATAACCTAGAACAGTGGTTCCCAACGTTTTTCAACTCGCGGCCCACAAACCAAACACATATATTTACGCGGCCCAATGAAAAAAATTAACTGACCCCGCTTTTGTTAGGTTAATAACTTAGTACTCAGAAGCTAGATTGTTAAATGTATTTATTGAATGAACGACGGCTGTGCGATAGACAAAAAAAAAAAAAAAAAAAACTATCGCGATTTCTTTGTTAAATTTAGCAATTTCGATTTTAATCATGATTTTGACACACATATGCTTTACAGGCATAAATGCATTCAGGATGAATTTGAAACATATTTCCAAAAGAAAACCAATTAGAGCTTTATCAAAAAGTTGTAACGTCTCTTATAATTTAGGTTGAAACACCATTTACGTTGAGCCTGTTGACAGTAATTTATGCATGTTTGAATTTGTTGTTCTGTTAGCATATGCAGCAAAAATATCGAAGATAAATTGGCTTATTCTCAAACCAATCAGCAAGCTCGAATAGTGGAAGCATAGTAACAATGTAAATCTTTATTTTTTGTTATTTAATTATATATAGAAATTATGTAATTATGTTATGACTTAGACATTTTTACATATATTAAAAATATTGTTATTTCTTTTGATAATAATTGGCGGCCCACTAGGGGCGACCTACTAGGGGGCTCTTAAACAAGAAAGACATGGTCAGTAGGGGGGCAGTCGTGTAACTTACTGAACTGAAGCGGCAGAAAACATTAATCACAGCAAGGTGTATTGAAGTTTGTTGCTGTAACGATATTCACACTCCATACTCATCGGGAAGGAGGAGGCGGGAACCGGCGCACAATCAAAACATTTTAATATTCAAAATAAATACAAAACAGCGCACCAGCCCCTCGCGGACGACTGGTGCACGCAAATAAAAAGCAAAACATAAAATAATGGCCCAGGCTTGGTCCTCTCTCGTCCTTCACTAGAGTCGCTCCAGTTTTATATCCTTCCATCTCCTACGTGGGACTCGATAACGGCGGTGGGGCGCAGGTGTAGCTCATCTCCAATCACTACACCTGGCCTCACTCCTCGTTCCCACGCCTCTCGGCCCAGCCCCACTCGCCACAGTTGCATCCATTAAAATATTTATGATTCTGTTATCAATATTATCACGTTTTTCATGACAGTTTGATCACTGAAAATCTAAAATGCAGCTTAATGTGGTAAGAACTAAGACCAGAAAACCAACATACATTATTTTTACCACACTCTCCTTGTCTTGTGCATAGTTAAGTACAAAAATTACAACTACGTATTACAATGATTCTTGAATCATGAGCTGCATGATTAATCGTTAAAATATTGTGATCTTGATTCAGACACCCTCTCAATCTCATTTCTAAATGACAACGATTCCCAGAGTCTGTTAAACCTTTGACAAAGTCTTACCGGATCATTCAAATTTGTGTTCACACTGCCGCTGACAAAGAGAGAGCAGTTAGCATGTTTGGTTAAGAAACCACAAATGGTCTTTTCAACTACACAGTTTTATTTCTGTCTTACAGTCATTCATATTATCACAGAAATACTGGGATAAAGTTTATACTTCAGATATAAACACTGATGTCTATATTGTAGTGATCAAAATAAAAAGTGAAAGTACTGCACTTCAAATATCATTTGTGTCAATTGCATTGTTTCACAAGTGTCTTAAAAATTTACTTGTCAATGAATACATTTTTAATTCAAGAGAATCGTTCAAAAACGCTGATTCATCCAGTAATGAAACAAGTGTAGTACAGTAGGTGGACAACCTAAATGGGGATTACCGCCGTGCTTACCACCACCGTAGTGGTAACTGTAATTCAGTTGCGTGTTAAAATCATTTGCGGAACTACCGGCAGGTGGCGCAAAGGGACGGATTGCGAAATGAATGTTATTGTAAAATGGGATAAGAGCAAGTAAAACAACAATAACATTACGATATAACATTGTAACATCTTTAAAAAAATATTAAAAGAGTTACAGTGAGTTAACTTCAAAACGTAGGATAGCACAGTCTACTCGTCAAAAATTAAAACATTTTTAATTAAAAAAGAAATTTACATAAAGGATCACATGCATGCTATTGCTATATGCATGCTATATACACAGTCAGGTCCACAAATATTGGGACAGCGACGCAATTCTAATCTTTTTGGCTCTATACACCACCAAAATGGATTTGAAATGAAACGTACAAGATGTGCTTTAACTACAGACTTGCAGCTTTAATTTGAGGGTATTTACATCCAAATCAGGTGAACAGTGTAGGAATTACAACAGTTTGTATATGTGCCTCCCACTTTTTAAGGGACCAAAAGTAATGGGACAATTGGCTGCTCAGCTGTTCTGTGGTGGATGACCGAAGAATTCTTTCCCTGGTGAAGAAAACCCTGTTCACAACAGTTGGCCAGATCAAGAACACTCTCCAAGAGGTAGGTGTATGTGTGTCAAAGTCAACAATCAAAAGAAGACTTCACCAAAATGAATACAGAGGGTTCACCACAAGATGTAAACCATTGGCGAGCCTCAAAAACAGGAAGGCCAGATTAGAGTTTGCCAAACAACATCTAAAAAAGCCTTCACAGTTCTGGAACAACATCCTATGGACAGATGAGACCAAGATCAATTTGTACCAGAGTGATGGGAGGAGTAGAGTATGGAGAAGGAAAGGAACTGCTCATGATCCAAAGCATACCACCTCATCAGTGAAGCATGGTGGTGGTAGTGTCATTGCGTGGGCATGTATGGCTGCCAATGGAACTGGTTCTCTTGTATTTATTGATGATGTGTCTGCTGACAAAAGCAGCAGGATGAATTCGTGTTTGAAAAGTGTTTGGGACAATATTATCTGCTCATATTCAGCCAAATGCATCAGAACTCATTGGACGGCGCTTCACAGTGCAGATGGACAATGACCCGAAGCATACTGCGAAAGCAACCAAATAGTTTTTTAAGGGAAAGAAGTGGAATGTTATGCAATGGCCAAGTCAATCACCTGACCTGAATCCGATTGAGCATGAATTTCACTTGCTGAAGACAAAACTGAAGGGAAAATGCCCCAAGAACAAACAGTAACTGAAGACTGTTGCAGTAGAGGCCTGGCAGAGCATCACCAGGGATGAAACCCAGCGTCTGGTGATGTCTATGCGTTCCAGACTTCAGGATGTAATTGACTGCAAAAGGAGATATATATATATATATATATATATATATATATAGAGTTACGGCCCTTGGCCTGTTTTTGCTTGTTCTCTTGCTCCTCCTCTATTTCAGACTTGATTGCTGTCACCTGAGAACGGTGTTTAAATAGATTCACTGCTGGATTCGGGTCTCACTTCCTGCTCCGGTGGCTCAAAGCTTGAACACTGCTCGGTTGACCTACCTATTCAGGTCCTTGCCTCGCTCGGGACGCCAGCATTCTTCTCTGATGCACATTTGAGTTTATTTAAGTTTTTGTCTTTTGTTACACTCAACACTTGCACTCATACACCTCATACATCCATGCATTTGCCTTACACTACTGATATTGACATTCACACACCCCATATTTGGATTTTGTTGTTTAAATTGTGTTGGATACACAATAAATGTATGTTTTGTACCGTTTGTTTGTGGCATGATCTCCTATCGTTTGTTATGGCTCTGAGTTAGTCGTAACAAAGTGGGGGCTCGTCCATCTGGATTTTGTTGTTAGTTATTTGATTTGGTTTAGTGCGCGTTGTGAATTGATTTAGTAATTTGTTTATGAGCGCTTGAGGGGCACATGAGAGAGAGTGTAGCTCGATTTCTGTGCATCTTGATGATTGGCGGTTACGGAGGAATTCCCTTGACGTCATTGTGCTTATATGGTTACTTGTTGCGCTCTGGGAGACGTGCCGGTTTGATTAGTTTGGATTTACTTTTTGGATTTAGCTTTGTTTTGTTGGCGTACTCGAGCGGGAGTATTTGGGCATGTGTGGCTGTTTTTAGAGGCTTATCAAGGTAAGTGACGATTTATTAAAGTGCACTTGTAAGTTTTGGACTGGCGTTTTTTCCTTGTAGGTGTAGCAGCGTTTCCCAATAGGGGGTTCGCTGCATTATTGTTTTAGTGTGGAGGTACGGTGGCTAGAGCTTCCCATTTCCCTATTCCTTACGTCGGCTCGGGAGCATTTCTGTGGTTTCAGAAGAGTTGCCAGCTTGCTGGTCGCCATCGGGTTAAAAATGCATAAAAACCCACCGCTACGCCTCACGAAGACTAGTGTTCAGTAAGTTAGTGCTTTTGGCTAGGTAGTTAGCGGGGAAACGCCGTCCTTGGTTCTGTTAAAACCACGAATGTGGTTTAGATATTTGCACTAAGAAACAATTCGTCAGGATTGCAGAATACTATAAGGTTGATATAGGAGATGCCCGGAAAACAAAAGATTGTGTTAGAAGTAATTTGAAAGTGAAATTGGTGTTTTAATGACAGTTAAAGATGACAATCTGGTTAAAGCATCTCTGTCGGAAAGCGTAAGTCCAGTTGGCTTATCATTTGAACAGCAGAAAGAATTGCTTTTGTTACGTGTTAAAGCTGAGCAGGAGAAGGAGCAGGCGATGGAACGTATGAGACAGGATTTGGAGCGAGAGAAGTTAGATTTGGAGAGACAAAAATTGGCCCTGATTAGAGATGGTAAGTTGGAGGGTGAGGCACTCTGGGCGGACCGACCCATGGGGGCGCAGGTAAGCCGCATAAAGCAAGATGACTTGAGTGATTTGAGGTTAGTTCCCAGGTTTAATGAGGAGGACCCAGAGACATTCTTTTCTTTGTTTGAGCGTTTAGCAGAGGCTCGAGGTTGGTCTGACTCCACGCGTATGTTAATGTTACAGTGTGTATTAACAGGAAAAGCACAACAGGCTTTTTCAGCTTTAAGCAGCACTGATTGTGGTACGTACTCAGTAGTCAAAATTAAAAGCTTATGAACTTGTCCCAGAAGCATACCGACTGCGTTTTCGAGGTTTGAGGCATGGAGACAAGTCACATCTAGAGTTTATGCATAGTTTGGCTATGCATTTTGACTATTGGTGCTCCGCGGCCGGGGTTGACTCTTTTGAAAGCCTGCATGAGTTAATTATTTTGGAGCAGTTTAAAAACTCTGTACCGGAGTGCATTGCCACTTATATTGGTGAGCGTGGAGTTAAGTCTGTTGGGGAAGCAGCTGCACTGGCTGACGACTATTTCTTGATTCATACTTCAAGAGGTGGTGTTGGCCCTTATGAAACAAGGGCAAATAGGCCGTTCAAGATAAGAGAAGTCGTGTTCCAGGGGACTCAGAAAATTTTTTTAATTACTGTCATAAGCGAGGACATTGGAAAAATGATTGTTATGCTCTTAAGTCTCGTCCGAAGCAAGAGTTTCATAGGACTAATCCGGTGATGTGTTCTGCATCTATCACTGACAATGAGTTAACTGGAATCACTGGAGAAGGCAATCTGGAGTTGAAATCGTATTTGCCTTTTATTACAGAGGGATTTGTTTCATTAATGGGAAGCAAAGAGCACGTGCGCATAAAAATTTTGCGTGACACTGGTGCGTTTGACTCGTTTATTATAGCTACAACATTGCCATTTTCAAATGACACCTTTATGGGCTCTGACATTCCTGTAGTGGGAATGGGTTTAAATGTTTTGAAAGTACAACAACACAAAATTATGCTGCATTGTGATCTCTTCTAGGTGGAGGTGTCTGTTGGTGTGCGAACAGCATTGCCTGTGGATGGCGTTGCTATGATCCTGGTTAATGACATAGCCGGTGATAAAATTTGGGCTGATGTATCTCCACCAGTGACGTTGACTCCTCAGGTGTGTAGTAAGCCTGATGAGAGTGAGGTACAATTCCCTGATGTGTTCAGTGCCTGTGCAGTAACTCGTTCAAAGCGTTTGGAGAATGATTACTCTGAGGGTGTGGCCTCTAGTCCTCCTCTACTGTTACTCGTTGTCCCCTGGTCTGTTTCCCATGATGAGCTGATGCAGGAGCAGAGAGCTGACAACACTTTGAAGCCTTGTAGGGATGGGGTTTGTTCTACTGTTGAGGTCAGAAATCTTTCTCGTTGTTATTTTTTGCATGATAATATCCTGATGCGAAAATGGACGCCGCAGTTTGAGGGTTTTGTTGGTGATCCGATTTATCAAGTGGTTGTTCCTTTAATATATCGGGATATTGTTTTGCAGCTTTCTCAAGATCAATCTGGACACATGGGTGTCCGGAAGACACATGACCAGGTTTTGCTGTATTTTTTTTGGCCTTGCTTGAAAAGGGATGTGTCTGCATATATTAAGTCGTGTCACACCTGTCAGTTGACTAGTAAGCCTAACCAGGTTTTGAAGCCTGTGCCACTTTGTCCAATACCAGCTATAAGTCAACCATTTGAACAACATCTTATTGACTGTGTTGGGCCGTTACCGCCATCAAAATCAGGTGCCAGGTATTTATTGACCGTGATGTGTCAAAGCACTAGATATCCTGCAGCCTACCCATTGCGCAGTATAACGGCAAAGTCGGTAGTCCGTGCATTGTCCCAATTTATTTCTATTTTTGGGGTTCCTCGGATCATTCAGTCAGATCAAGGGTCGAATTTGTTCAAAATTATTTGCTCAAGTGCTGAAATAGTTGAACATAGTTCATAACTTTTCATCGGCCTATCATGCCCAAAGCCAAGGTGTTTTGGAGAGGTTTCACCAAACGCTTAAGTCCATGTTGCGTTCCTTGTGTGTTAAGATGCAGGGTGATTGGGAAGAGGCTTTATCGTGGATGTTGCTGGCTGCTAGAGAGGTAGTCCAAGAAAGCACAGGTTTTAGCCCTAATGATTTGATTTTTAGTCATAAAGTGCAGGGTCCCCTGGCTCTTTTTCAGGACAACTGGAAGGAAGCTTAGCCACCAACTAACCTACTGGACTTTGTGAATGGGTTCAGGTATAGGCTCTATATGTCCCAGGAGGTGGCTAGGAAAAACTTGGCTAGGACACAAACTAAGATGAAGAAACGTTATGATGGACAAACTGAACACAGAGAGTTTCTCCCAGGTGACCAGGTTTTAGCGCTTTTGCCTATAATTACTTCTCCATGGCAAGCAAAGTTTTCGGGACCTTTTTCTGTATTAAAGAAGCTCGCTGAACAAAACTATTTAGTTTCTACTCCAGCTCATAGGACAAAGGCTCGGCTCGGTCATGTTAATCTTTTGAAGCCTTATGTTTCGCGTGAGTCGTCTTGGAATCGGGGGGGTTGTCCAAAACTCATCCTGTTTGTTTGGCTAGATCCTCTTCTTCAGTTGTAGGGGAGGTGGAGGATTTAGCAGAGCCTGATGAGGTAATGATTTCTGGTCGGCTGAAAAATAAGGAAGCTTTGGATAAATTGGAAAGTGTTTTGTGTCATCTAGAGTCATGTCAGCAGACACAGTTGGTTTGGCTGATAAGAAGTTTTCCTTGCCTATTTGGAGATACGCCATCACGTACAACGCTATTAAAGCATGATATAGACGTGGGGGAGGCAAAGCCAATTAGGCAAAGATTTTATCGTGTTCATCCAGAGAAGCGTAAAAACATGGAGGCTGAGATTAAGTACATGATTCAGAATAAGATAGCAGTTCCCTCTGACTCTAGTTAGGCGTCACCCTGTCTCGTTCCCAAAATCAGATAATACATCTCGGTTTTGTACAGATTTTCGTAAAGTGAATGCGGTAACTAAGCCGGACTCCTTCCCTTTACCTCGTATGGAGGATTGTGTTGATCGAGTGGGGGGGGGGGGGGGGGGGGGCAAAGTTCGTGACTAAGCTGGATTTACTTAAAGCTTACTGGCAAGTGCCACTGACAGAAAGGGGCAAGGGAGATTGCGTCTTTTATTACACCAGGTGGGCTGTACTCTTATAATGTCATGCCTTTTGGTTTGAGAAATGCGCCAGCAACTTTCCAGCGCCTAATGAACTTGGTGGTGCGTGACCTGGAAGGATGTGCAGTGTATTTGGATGACGTGGTGGTATATGCAGATTGCTGGGAACAGCATCTGGAGCGTCTTAAAGCTTTGTTTATGCGTCTAGCTCACGCTAGGTTAATGGTTAATCTGGCAAAATGTGAATTTGCTAAGGCCACGGTGGTCTATTTGGGTCGTGTTGTAGGTCAGGGTTCGGTGAGACCGGTGCGTGCTAAAGTGTGTGCAATTGATGACTTTCCATTACCAATGACAAAGGAGGAGCTTATGAGATTTCTCGGTATGGTGGGCTACTATAGGTGTTTATTTAGGAATTTCTCTACAGTGGTTGCACCTTTAACTGATCTTCTGAGAGGAAAAGCCAAGTATGTGTGGTCTCTGGTATGCCAGCAGTCTTTTGAGAGGGTTAAAGCTCTAATCTCAAATGCTCCGGTTCTAGTGGCTCCTCGATAGGAACGTGAATTTCATCTGGAGGTGGATGCCAGCATGGTGGGGGCTGGTGCAGTGTTACTGCAGAAGGATGATGGGGGGATTAACTAACCTGTATGTTTCTTTTCTAAAAAATTTAATCGTCATCAGTTAAACTACTCTGTCATAGAAAAATAAATGCTTGCGCTTATTTGGGCGTTGCAGCATTTTAGTGTGTATCTGGGCTCTGCTCCAGTGGTAGTTTTCTCTGACCATAATCCACTAACCTTTCTTAGCACTTTACAGACTCCTAACCAACGGTTGATGCACTGGGCTCTTCATCTCCAGTCTTACACCTTAGACATTCGGCATATCAAGGAGCCAGACAATGTGGTGGCAGACGCATTGTCCCGGTCAGCAATGTGTTATGTAAGATATGCCTACCCTGGAAAATTGTATCATGAGATACTGGTAGCTCGAGGGTACCTTTATGGGTCCCCTGTCTTGTTGGGGAGGGGGGGGGGTGTTAGGGCCCTTGGCCTGTTTTTGCTGGTTCTCTTGCTCCTCCTCTATTTCAGACTTGATTGCTGTCACCTGAGAATGGTGTTTAAATAGATTCACTGCTGGATTCGGGTCTCGCTTCCTGCTCTGTTCCGGTGGCTCAAAGCTTGAACGCTGCTCGGTTGACCTATTCAGGTCCATGCCTCGCTCGGGACGCCAGCATTCTTCACTGATGCACATTTGAGTTTAAGTTTTTGTCTTTGTTACACTCAACACTTGCACTCATACACCTCATACATCCATGCATTTGCCTTACACTACTGATATTGACATTCACACACCCCATATTTGGATTTTGTTGTTTAAATTGTGTTGGATACACAATAAATGTATGTTTTGTACCGTTTGTTTGTGGCATGATCTCCTATCGTTTGTTATGGCTCTGAGTTAGTCGTAACAATATATATATATATATATATAAGCTAAAATGTAAAAAAAAAAAAAAAAAATCTTCATGTTCCATATGCAGAGCAAAATGAGAACGGTCCAACATTTAGCAATAATTATTATTAACTTTATTATTAATTTTTTCAAACTACTTACACTTAGCATTTTTGAAATATGCCTTATGTGTGACCAAGACTTGAGTATTTTCAGTTTCAGCTGTTTGGAAACAGCAGTCGTTCACCAGACATTCAGCATTAGCAGCAGTCAACTTATCCACACATTGTTAAGATTTTTATTTTTCTCATCGATACTGAAACACGCGTGAACTACAAAGCCTATTTTACCTCATGAATAATAGTTAAGCTTCAAATGGGAATCATCATGAATATGGAACCGTTTGGATTTCTCACGAGTGAGAGAATGAGAAAGCCCAACCTTACCTTTCAATAATGTATTTTACAACAATACAAAGAGCAATGTGTAACATTTTACCAGATTTTAGACTTATTCACTTTTATTTGTAAATAATACATTTCAATTGATTTGATAAAATTATTGTGCTCCCATAATTTTTCTAAAACCTAGGGTATCTTTTGCTGCTGAATTATCTACCAACCTAGTTTATAATAATATTTTTGTTATCGTTTATGATTATATATTTTTTCATTTGTTATTATTCATTAAACTTAAATTGTGTATATTTTGTAAGAGATTGTGATTAACAAAAAAGAATGATGATCAGGTCAACAAGAATTTGTTCGATTTATTAATTTGTTCCCTTATTTCAGTTAAATCATGAAACAAAATTAATGAAAAATGCACAATTGCCACACATTAATAATTCATAGGAATGAATTAACAAGTTTTAGGAATGAATACATATCATAGATAAGACAGAAAAAAAAGACTATTAATAATCTTTGATTTCACCGAAAGTATTATAATACTGAAGGTGCCAAAATAGAGCACCACAGAGCACTGAGCACATAACGTGCGCAGAATGTTGAGCTTGAAACAACACGGAGTCACAGCAGGCTGCATTGCTCTCCAAGTCCACAGAGAAAGCTGCTCTGCTCGTGTTCTTCAGTTCTCTCTTCACAACAGTTCAGTCAGTGTATTGTTTGAGTAAATGATTTACTCTGTGATATTGGTTTATTTTGACTCAGAGGGAGTGTTGGCCACGTTAAAAGTCAATAAATTGTGGATTAATGCTTATTGGAGACGCAAACTGGTTCAAACGATTCAGTCCTATCTGGTGAACGGGTTCAATAAGAACTGGTCAAATCAAATGATTCATTCGTGAACCAGACATTACTACTACAAAGGGAAGAGATATCGGTACGTAGTTTATTAAATCTGTGCGTTAGTTTATTGAGACTTTTCTTTGAACGGTTTTAAACCTCAGTTAATGTGCGATCTTGAAGAGAGTCTCATTGTTTTAACTGTAACCGAACGCGACACGCTGTTTGAACACTGAATGGAGGATGACAGACAGCTACAGTAGAGAGAAGAGTTTATGTGAACATGAATTTAATGACTTAAATATTAATCTGTACCTCACATTGAACTATGGAACAGCTTCAGAACACTTGAAATATGTTTTTGAAAATGGTGCTTTATGATGTTTTTGTGCCTTCCGTGTGGCTCAACAATAACATAATATTATGCGTACAATATCGGATTTGGATCGGTCTCGTCTGTCCGATACCCGATCCGCAGAAAATTGCTTGGATCGGAGCTGATACCGATCCCAAGTATTGGATCGATGCATCTCTAATTAAACGTGAAAGATAATTAAATAAACCTGTGAAATTAAAGGGTTAGACTGTGAAGATTTAAGAAAAAAAAAAACGGCAAACCAGAAGAAAGCCACATTAATGAAGGCTATATCTCGAACGGCATCCAAAGGCATGGTCACGATATAACATTTTCCTAACCCTACAAAAAAGTTTTTTTTTTTTTATGTCTCAGCTGTTTCGATCGCACTGGAGCCTGGCGCACATGTATATTCTAGCGATTCAAACTTACATCGCAGTCTGTTCCTTATCAAAATAAAATACAATCAACTAAACATTTAAAGCTGCGGTAGGTAACTTTTGACGCTCTAGCCGTTAATAAACAGAACTGCTTGCGTCTTGCAAATGGCAATAGGACCACTTGGAGGAGCCAGAGGAACTTGATTTTTTCACAGATTATGTGTCTCATATTCTACTGTCAGGACATAATGACAGGTTTAACAAATATGTAAGAAATATATTTTTACAAAAGTTACCTACTGCAGCTTTAAAAGGTTGCACTGGTCAGTTTAAATAGACCAGCTATACCGGTCCTCTCTGCTGTTATGCCTGTTTTTGCTCTGATAATTTTTTCTGTCTATGAGAGAATGTTTAAGTAGTTTACATTATAAATAATAGTTTAACATTCAAATACATTGCAAATATGGAAACATTTGGATTTGTGGCGAATGAGACAGGAGAAGTAATCTCCAAATAAATCTAGCCAAAGCCACGCTCGCTCGTCCTCTTCTACAACGTACGCACTGTCATGATCCAATGCACTCTATTTCAGATATTTAAAAACAAATAGGCTAGGCCTACCGGAACGAAAAAATGCAAAATCTGACTGTGGCGGTGGAGGCGTGGTTCAGCAAGGTCTGCGACGGGAGAGAGAGCGAAGAGAGGAGCGGTGGTAAGTGGTTCAAGTGAGAAACAAGTAACACCTGGTTCTCGTTATAGTGATTGGCTTGGGGAAACGCTATTTAAGCCGCCCGAGGATTGGCAGAGGGAGAGAGACATGAGGACTCAGGGAAGGATGCAGCATCTGCCGGAGCGTTGCAGCACGAGAGTGAATCCTTAGTGGCGAGTTAATGTTTATGCGCATGTGGCGCGACTTTGTTTTATGGTTTTGTTTTGTGTTGAATAAAATCTTCCTTGAGCCTCAGTACGCCGACCCTGGTCTCCTTCCTTCACACTCAAATAGAATGTGAACTGTTTTACACTGACATTTTCTATAACAGAATCCAGAAGGATCAAATTAATGATAGCAACTGTGTTTTGCTGCAGCAGCGCCGATGGAAGCAGTTCACAATGCGAAGCGCAGTCACACGGGCGCCACAGTTATGTTTGGGATAATTTTATTTAAATACATCAATGTCAGTAGAAAAAATTGCAATTGTGTTTTAAAATACAACAACGAGAACCACTAAACCATTTAAAGAGGCAACAAAGTAAATGACCTCAAACATATATCGCTCTCTCTTGATTTTATCAAATGATCATAATCACATCTATTCATTTTATAATACTGCTACTAGCATTTTATTCCGACTAAAACCCCATTAATTCAAGTGAGAAACAGCGGAGACCAGGACAACTAGAGCCCCAGATACAGATCCCCTGTAAAGACCTTGTCTCAGAGGAGGCACCAGGACAAGACCACAGGAAACAGATCATTCTTCTGCACAATCTGACTTTGCTGCAGCCTGGAATTGAACTACTGGTTTCGTCTGGTCAGAGGAGAACTGGCCCCCCAACTGAGCCTGGTTTCTCCCAAGGTTTTTTTCTCCATTCTGTCACCGATGGAGTTTCGGTTCCTTGCCGCTGTCGCCTCTAGCTTGCTTAGTTGGGGTCACTTCATCTACAGCGATATCATTGACTTGATTGCAAATAAAAACAGACACTATTTCAACTGAACAGAGATGACATAACTGAATTCAATGATGAACTGCCTTTAACTATCATTTTGCATTATTGAGACACTGTTTTCCAAATGAATGTTGTTCAGTGCTTTGGCGCAATGTATTTTGTTTAAAGCACTATATAAATAAAGGTGATTGATTGATTGAGAAAGCGTTTTGTGTGTGTGGCTTTTCCACATCCTGTAATGCCAGTGACTGCTGCCTGCAATAGATGCATTTTGCATCATTATGGTTAACGATTAATAGATTAATTGATCGTTAATTTAAACGACAATCGATCATGGAATTAATCAATATTTTACATCCCTAATATATATAAGTGTTCATTGAATCGATTGTAAAATCGATTTTCCATGTCTAAAAACAAAAGATGTTTCCTTTTTCAATGCCAAATAACGGACGAACGTAAAGAGAGCGCTGGAAACGCACAAGTCAGCAATATTTCTTATTTATTGGCATTAGAGCTGTAAAGGGGCCTTAAAAGTTAGTTTTGATTAACAGCTTTTTAAAAGCCCGAGCCCGTTTGCAGCCCGACATTCAAATGTGCGCACACACACATCTCTTATCTTTTGTCATTTATACATATAAAATAATTTATTCATAACTAACGTAGACTAGGCCACTTGGAAGTTGGAATAAAGAAATAAAATAAGTCCTCTGTAACATCTTAACATCTCAGCATAGCCATAGGTTCATTTAGCCTATAAATAGACCAACACACTAATAAAAACTAGTCTTTTTTAACAAATTAAATTAAGATAAATTTTAAATTAAGATGGGTATTTGGCAATAACGAAATTAAGATAAGGGCTCCGCCGGATATGCCACTAGCAGCTGACATTTAATACAAGAATAATGCCAACATATTCTCATTATAAACATGGTCAAAACTTTTCCACACCTCAGACTTTGCTGTAGTTGCTGGTGCAACCAAAACGTAATCGCCAGAGGCAAGCCTCCGTTACACCTACTCAGAATTCATTTTCGCATCTTTCTCGCACTAATCGAAACACATCACGCGACCGCTCATTTACCTAGCAAACCTGAGCGCAAGCCCGAGCCAACGTAAGATGATATAAATTAAGCCCGAACCCAACGGCAAAGATCTTCAGCTCTAATTGGCATGAAGTTTCGTGCCAATCTTTCACCACAAAAGCGTGTCGCTGTCAGCTGGCAATGGTGGCTCCTTTTCATAACTCAGCATCTCCTGTAATGCTGTGTTCACACCAAACGCGAATAGAGCGTCAAATTCGCGTCTACCGCGCCTAGTTTGCCGCTTGACCATTTTGAGATCATTCGCTTCATTCGCGCGTGAAATTAACTTCACAACAGACGCGAATTCGCGTCATGGGGGGGCTTCTGCCAGCTGAGTCCACGGAGCATTTTCAACCGCCATTTTTATTCGGATAATTTTCAAAATATTACTGTTATTGTGTCATGAAATGTAGTTTTAAAAGTATTTCAGGCGAGAATGTAGTTGTTTTAAACTCAAATATGCGGTTTATTTATAATGACAGCGTCTATTTAAAAAATGTGTTTCGCCGATCTCAGAGATGAGCTCCATGCGATCAGCGGGAGCTCCGTCATCATGTATCCGCCGAGAGTAGCCTTTCCTCGGCTAGATTTTCTGACATTTGCCGCTGGCTCTGATGTCTCTTTAGTGGTTCAAGATAAAATATAATTCGTTTGGGGTAAAATGAAACGTTTCTTATCTTTGGCCTTTATTCAATTTATCTATTAATATGTTTTATATATATACATAGGTCCTTTTTATTCCGGTCTCTATAGAAATATGAACTTTTGTCATATAGCTCCGGTTGACTCCTCACTGACAACATCAGTCGTTCCTCCTTGTTGAATGAGTGGAGAAGGGTATTCCTGCACAACCCGACAGTGTTGCCAACTTCTTTCAATGGAAAGTAGCTAAACCCTGACTGAAAAGTCGCTAAATGACGTCACACGCTAATTAGCATATTCATGACGTAAGTGCGCCATATTATCTTGCCCTTTCTGTGCTCATGTAATGCATTTTAAGGCAGCTAAAATTTTCAATACAAGTTTTTAATTATTATATTTTAATGTTTCTGTTGTCCGACAACGGAATTAATATTATAATGAATGAAACGCGGTCCATTAAGACTACATAACCAGCTCTCAAATCCTATTTATGACAATGTCTAATGAAATCACATACGCATAAGATTAAGATAATGATTGTACTGTGATTTCGGCTATACTTGTATGTAAAATAGAGTTAGAAGCAACAGAATATATTTTTTAACTGAAAGTGCTGCTCCTCTCTGCTCGCCGAACATAACAGATGCACAGAGAGAGAGGCGTGTGTGCACGCTGGGAGAGGGAGAGGGAGAGAGATAGAGATAGAGATAGAGAGAGATAGAGAGAGAGAGAGAGAGAGCTCGTGCGGCAGTGTCGGAGAGTCTCAGAGACTAAATAAGGTCTGTCAAAAAAAAAAAGTCGCTATGGGGGTCTGAAAAGTCGCTAAATCTAGCGACAAAGTCGCTAAGTTGGCAACACTGCAACCCGAGGCTGCAGGAACATACTGTTGAATGAGTGACTCCTAGCAGGCTCCTGATTGGTTAACGCGGCGCGAATTGACGCCAAAGTTCAAATTTTTCAACTCAGGCGGCAGACGCGAATTCGCGTCAAACGCTAAATGCACAAAAAGCACCATTCGCGCTTAACGCGCGTTTCGCGCGAAGCGCTCTATTCGCGCGTCAATTCGCGGCATTCGCGCGAACTAGACGCGCGAATGAGGCGAATTCGCGTCTTCCGCGCCGCGCTTAACGCCCCATTCGCGCCGCGAGACCTCCAGACGCGCGTAAACGCGCCTTTGCATTGACTTAACATTGAAATCATTCGCGCCAGACGCTCTATTCGCGTTTGGTGTGAACACAGCATAAGAAGTCGCTTTCGACGTTACTGGATCTTATAGGCGCGTATTTGCTGGTATTTTCTGTCTAGCTTTCGCAACGTCTACTGCACTTTCGGAATTCTTTATTTTCTTTTTCTGCTTGTTTGTGAGTTTTGTTAAATCTATATTTTTTTAATTGTTTAATTATTTAAAAATTAATAGTGTACATATTTTGTTAAAATCGATTCCCTATTTTCATTTTCGAAACTTTTTTTGGTTGGTCCGATCTACTGTGCAATCGATTTTCGAACGAAAAGTATATATATATATATATATATTAGGGCTGGGTGATGTATCTAACGATATGAACATGCGCATTAGTGTTGGGGATATGGTCATTTTTCAAATCGTCACATCATCAGACTCTTTGTTCTTGTCATAGCATAACTATTTGGTGCTTTAAACCATGCAGGTGCGCGACAGAGAGCCTATGGAATCACCAATAATCGAAAAAATATACTTTCAAACATACTGAGAAACAAACGTTAAATATAAAAATACTGTATTTAAAACAGCTAGTTCATATATAGTCGGACACAACAGTCTTATCGCGTGTCCACTAACAAATTTGCTGCATCTGCACACGGAAGTGATCGGTCTAAATGTTCTGCAGAATCAGTCAATGGTGAAAATAAATAGTAGATTTATTTTAAAGTCCAGCAGTTTAAGACTAATATTGGACATAAGCGAACACGTTAAATATAAAGTATTCAAAACAGGTAAATTCATATATTTGGAGTAAAGTTTTAAATTGAACTGATCAGCTAATGAGGGCTCGTTTAAAATATTACACACATATAGACTGTTCAGATTACTTTTTAAAGTGCAATGAAATTGCATATATCTGCAGACAATGTATGTCTCTTTGTGGATGGAGACTTTGTAACGGCCAAAACATATTGTGCATGCATCACATTATAGTGCTGTGTGCATGAAAATAATAAGACGGCAGAGCGAACTTCTCATCCATAGTGGTTCTCACGTAGTTCTTCTATATCACCACATAGTGTGCATTAGAGATCGACCGGTATGGGTTTTTCTATAGCCAATGCTGATGTTTAGAGGTCAGGGTCAGCGGATGGCCGATATGTGCTACCGATTTTTAGGGCCGATATCTTGAAGTTTTCCCCTTCATTTGCATGCTAAAATGTCACACTAATAATAAGTGGATGCACAACATTTCTAAATTTATCATCATTTATTGAGCACTGACTTGAACCATCTCTCGAATCTTAATTTTGTGCACTGCACAGTATTAAAATAAAAAAAAATGTATCCAAAGTTAACCAAACAAATCAATAAACTGACCAAGTATTAAATATATAAAACAGGTTATATATATATATATATATATATAATATATATATATATATATATATATATATATATATATTATCATGATGTCAATCATTTACATAAAAGTTTTAGAGCATTTATGAAGTTTTTTTGGAGCATAAATGTAAACTTAAATATACATTTAAATAAATAAATTAAATAATAATAATTAAACCAGTTTCTCTTCTTCCTTTCATTGCAAAAACACTTGAAAGAGCTGTGTTCAAACAAGTCTCTACATTTCTCATACACAACAATCTCCTTGACAGCAACCAATCTGGCTTCAGAAGTGGACATTCAACTGAGACGGCCTTGCTCTCAGTTGTTGAAGCTCTAAGACTGGCAAGAGCAGAATCCAAATCTTCAGTACTTATCCTGCTTGATCGGTCCGCTGCTTTTGACACGGTTAATCACCAGATCCTCCTATCAACCCTACTGGTAAATGGCATCTCAGGAACCACACTTCAATGGTTTGAGTCTTACCTATCAGATAGGTCCTTCAAAGTATCTTGGAGAGGTGAGGTGTCCAAGTCTCAACATCTAACTACTGGGGTGCCTCAGGGCTCAGCTCTTGGACCTCTTCTCTTCTCTGTCTATCATTAGGCATCATTAGGTTCTGTCATTCAGAAACATGGCTTTTCATACCACTGCTATGCTGATGACACTCAACTCTACCTCTCATTCCATCCTGATGATCCGACGGTAACTATTCGCATCTCAGCTTGTCTAACAGACATTTCTTCCTGGATGATGGTCCACCACCTTCACCTTGCCAAGACAGAACTGCTTGTGATTCCAGCAAACCCATCGTTCCATCACAATTTCACCATCAAGTTAGGCACTTCAACCATAATTCCTTCAAAAACAGCCAGAAGCCTTGGAGTTATGATTTATGGTCAGCTGACTTTCTCAGACCACATTGCTAAAACTATCCGATCCTGCAGATTTGCATAATTCAACATCAAGAAGATCAAGCCCTTTCTTTCGGAACATGCTGCATAACTCCTTGTTCAAGCTCTTGCTATGTCCAGGCTGGACTATTGCAATGCCCTCTTGGCAGGTCTTCCAGCCAATTCTATCAAACCTTTACAATTAATTAAAAACGCGGCAGCAAGATTAATTTTTAATGAGCCAAAAAGAATACACGTCACACCTCTGTTTATCAATTTGCACTGGCTTCCAATAGCTGCTCGTATAAAATTCAAGGCATTGATGTTTGCCTACAAAACTACCACTGGCTCTGCACCAATTTACCTAAATTTGTTACTTCAGACTTATGTACCCTCTAGAAGCTTGCGTTCTGCAAGTGAACATCGCTTGATTGTGCCATCCCAAAGAAGCACAAAGTCACTTTTAAGGACTTTTAAATTAAATGTTCCCTCCTGGTGCAATGACCTTCCCAACTCAATCCGAGCAGCTGAGTCCTTAGCCATCTTCAAGAATCGGCTTAAAACACATCTCTTCCATCTTTATTTGGCCCTTTATCACTCAATATTCTAATTCTATTCTTAAAAAATCTAACTACCTTTCTAATCTTTTTGTATTCTATTTTTCTTTTCATTATGCAATTATTTATGTGTGTGTATGTGTAAAGACCTCTAACTAGCTTGCTCTATTCTTTTTTTTTTTTTTATTATTCTTTCGGTTTTCTTTTTTCATTCTGTTTTCTTTTTATTTATTATTTAAAATCCCATGCTGTGTGTACTGTGTTAACCTAACTGAGACTTGTTATAGCACTTATATATCATTGCTCTTTTTGTTGTTTTTGATTGCTTCCACTGTCTTCATCTGTAAATCTCCGACGCTCCAAAACCAACATGGCAGGGAAAGGGTCGCTTTGGTCTACGGCAAAACGCATAAAAACAAAAAACTGCAAAGTCCTTGCTGCACTTCAGCTGGTACCTTGCAAACATCCTCATACGAGCAGCACGATTACGTGAAAATTTTCACGCCACTAAGGCGACACATCTGTTTAACAACAGGCTGTGAGAGGGCTGTGGACCAAACGACAAAAAATTATCCACAAAGAAAACAGAGCGATGGACTCCATTGTGTTCAGAGAGCGCCGCTCTTCCTGTTTATCCCGAAACCGTCGCACCTTAATGACGTAAGCGTGCTCCGGCACGAATGCTGAAACCCTATATGTGAGTGCAGGCCAGAGGGGGAGTGGGGAGGGGGGACAATCGTACTTGGGACCGGATCATGGCAACAGTGCCTAGTGTGAGTACACCCATAAAGTACAGTCAGCCAAACATTTAAAAGGTTACACTGGTCAGTTTAAATAGACCGTAGTGTACCGGTCCACTCTGATGTGATGCCAAGGACATTTTTGCTCAACTGAAGAGGATGATCTTTTCCGTCTAGTTTACATTAAAAAAATTTTAAAAAATAATAGTTTAGCATTCAGATACATTGCAAATATGGAAACATTTGGATATGTGCAGAACGAGACGTGAGCAATAACCTCCAAATACATCTAGTCAAACCCACGCTCGCTCGTCCTCATATGGATAGGATCATTTTTCAGATCAGAAAAAAAAAAGGCCAAGACAAATAAACATTTTTTTTTTTTTTTATAACATTAAATTATTAAATTAAAATATATGAAATCAACTTAAAGTGCACATGGCATAATATCTTCTTTTTAACATAATAGCCGGACTTCTCATCTCCCAGTCTGCTTTAATGAAGTGAGCAGTTATCGTAACATAGCTCTCCGTCCCCCTGGACGTCCACCCGTATGTCGTGAGCGCAACAGAGGATGCTCGGGATAGTTCATCCACAACTTTTTTCTTCTCCCGTTCATAAAGATCTGGCACAATCTTTTCACTCTAACCTCTTTCCTTCATCATTATAGCTATCTGACAGGGAGGTCAAAATGCGCGGGGCGTTCAAGCTCCTCCATACCTCCGCTCGCCATGACCACTGAGTGAATCCGCGGGTCACATGTGCGCCGAACCGAAGATATTGATCCGAACGGATCACGGATCAATGATGATCCGTTGCACCACTAACGTTACTATAGTGTCATTTGAAAACATTGCAGTTGCGTTTTAAAATACAACAACGAGCACCACGAAACCATTTAAAGAGGGGCATTCAGCGGTCTCCTTGACGGGAAACTGAGTAAAATGATCTCCAACGTGGCGCGCTCTCTCTTTATTTTATCAAATGATCATAATCACATCTATTCATTTTACAGTCCTACTACTAGCATTTTATTCATACTAAAACCCCTCTAATTCAGGTGAGAAAGCTTTTTTTCCAAGTGGCTTTTGCACATCATAATAATACCGCTGCAGACGCATTTTGCAGCATTAAGGTTATTAATTGATCGTAAATTTAAACTACGATAGATCATGGAAATGATCGAATATTGACATCCCTGAATACAAATGAGTTGCTTCCGAACAACTGTCATTCACCATTCTGGGCAGCTCCAGGACAGCTGTCTCTCCGAGCACGCTGCTGTCTGTGAGCAGGGCAGTATATCGGCCGACCTCTAGAGTGCGTTAGAAGTTAAGTAATCTGTCTTTAAGAGAAGGACTACGTGAGAACCACTATGGATAAGTTCACTCTGCTGCCTTTTTATTATTTTGTCTTTACTTTATTTGTAACGCCAATAAAGAGTTTATCTCTCATGTATGAGAAGAGTGCATTGTCGTTGTGGGGCGGGGCCGAGAGGCGTGGGAACGAGGAGTGAGGCCAGGTGTAGTGATTGGAGATGAGCTACACCTGCGCCCCACTGCCAGTATCGAGTCCCACGTAGGAGATGGAAGGATATAAAACTGGAGCGACGACCGTGAAGGACGAGAGAGAACCAGGCCTGGGATATTATTTTATGTTTTGGCTTTTATTTGTGCGCGTCAGTCGCCGTGAGGGGCTGACGCTCTGTTTTGTTTATTTTTGAATATTAAAGTGATTTTTGATTGTGCGCCGGTTCCCGCCTCCTTCTTCCCGATGAGTATGGAGTTTTATATCCTTCCATCTCCTACGTGGGACTCGATACTGGCGGTGGGGCGCTCATCTCCAATCACTACACCTGGCCTCACTCCTCGTTCCCACGCCTCTCGGCCCCACCCCACAGTCGTGTACCACCCATTAAATGTGTGGGACACCAACTCCTCATTTTCTATCTCTATCATTTCACGGATTGTCCGAGTCAAAGCCTTACAACAACTTCTTCAGGCTCTAATCCTCTATCGTGCACGGTGTGCGTTTTTGTGACATATCAGAACATCCTGTGAGGCTGTGACCTGTCCCTGAACCCTCAGGCGCACTAGTGCACCCACTCGCAAGGCAGACAACCACGCCTCTACTACCGCGGGCCTTTTTTTCTACCGTTTTTTTTTATTTTTTTTTGAATATTATTAATTTTCACCTTCGAAATTCGTTTTTTTAACTATTCGAATACATATTCGAATTTAGAATATTAGTTGACAGCCCTAAATTACACGTACATACACTCAAGTTGTCCTATGTTTATAGTGTGAATATTGTTTCACATTAGGGCTGTGCAAAAAAAAAGAAATGCAATTTTCATGCACATCTCATTAGTAAAGATGCTCCTGTAATTAGAAGTATATCTCCAGCACGTGCGCTCAGACCAGGGTTGCCAGGTTTTCACAACAAATCCTGCCCAGTTAGTTCTTAAAACTAGTCCAAAACTAGCCCAATCGCGTTTCCAAAAGGTTCCCCTTTAAAAATTGCTTCCAGAGGTTAAAATATATATATATTTTTTTGGAAGGGTTGCCCTGGTAAAATTTGGGGCTAAATATCACGTTATTGGTATTGGGATTGCTTCAAACGGCAGACATGAAAAATAATCGCAGACTTGGCAACACTGGTTCAGGTGGAGCGGCAGTTACTACACAGAGCCGTAGTCTACCGACAACTAACACAAAATTGTTTTCAAAATCGACAAAGAATCGCCTGCGATTTTAACATCGATTTTGTGTAGATTGTCAGTGATTTACGGCTCGGTGTAGTAAATGCCAACCGGTGTTGCCTAGTCTGTGGTTGTTTTTCATGTCCGCGGGTCAAAGCGACCCCAATACAAATAACGTGATATTTAGCCCCTAAAATGCGAATTTAACCAAGGCAACCCTGCTAAAAAAAAACGTGTATTTTAACCCCGGGAAGCAATTTTTTATTGGGGAACCTTCTGGAAGCGCGATTGGGCTAGTTTTTGACTAGTTTTGAGAAGCAACTGGGCAATATTTGTTGTGAAAACCTGGCAACCCTGATCTGAACGCATGTGCTGGAGATATACTTCTAATTACAGGAGCGTCTTTACTGATGAGATGTGCATGAAAATCGCATTCGATTTTTTGCACAACCCTATTTCACATTTTAATGTTGAGAAAAAAAATAATATCCACATTCTCAGGTGAAAGTTGGCTCCTCAGACTGATAGCAATAAGCACCAACACACACGTTCCACTGTTTACTGTAAAACCTCTGTCTAACAATCCGTTAGGCAATGCATAAACTTTGTGAACAGAATGAAGATTTTAATATTTTGCCAAAATATTATTTTTTTTCTTTCTTTTTTTCAGCATTTAGTCATTTTTCACTGTGTCTCATGTATTTTAAAACACAATGGGTCTCATTCATGAAACAAGAGCAGAACTAATTTTTGTGTAAATCGCGTGTAAAGTGGTTTTGGCGTAAATTTTCGGATTCATTAAAACGGTCGTATTTTCCAAATGTTAGTTGGTACGAAAGAAATCTACACCTGCTCCCAGCCACGCGTAAATAGTGCATTTAACGTCTGAACGTTTTGCTCATTAATACGGCAAATTCACCATCGGGTACATATTTACACAGCATTTTGAAAAAAATATTATATATATGAATTACATACGGTTTTTCTTTTAACTTTTATTATGAGAGCCAGTAATAGGATCTGTAATATGCTGCCAAACTTCCTTTTTTAGGACCTGATACGCTACTAGTATGCTTGAAAATAAAATGTGGCGTTTTGAATGAACTTCTGATAATAAAACTTCAATTTCTGCAGCTGAGAAATGTTGCTTTTTCAGTCGCTTTTGAGAAGACATGTTGAAATCCTTCGTTTGGTGTCATAATATGATGCTCATATATAGTTGTCAGTCGGATTTAATAGGCGGGATTTATGGTAATTGAGAGTAAGCGTGCACGCGCGTCCCATTTACGACTGATTGGAATTCATTAACACACACACACATTTCACTATCACATCTGACGTTTACGAAGTTTTTGTGAATCAGGAGAAGAGTTTTCGGGAAGTTCTCTTTACGCGCAAATCACTCAGATATTTACTCGTATATTTACGAATGTTTCATGAATGAGACCCAATCTGTGTGAATGGCGCTTTGACACTTTGAATTAAGCAATGCATAAATACATGATGGTTTTTCTTCTTCATAATTGTTTATGAAATTTATGAAATTATATCGATTTTTGTAATTTTACTATAGGATTACTTCCTTATGTTGACAATTTAAATGCTATGCAGCATTTTACTCAATGAACCCTCCTTTTGGCCTCAGGAGACAAGACAACAAGCATTAAAACCGGTTTAATCTGCATAAAATACATTAGACATTAGATATTTGTTTAATTTTTAATGTTGTGTTTGATTGTTAAAACTTAAAATATTTAAAAATACAGTGATTAAATTTAAACTTTTTTTATTTTTAATCACAGTATTAAGAATTGTATGTAAGCGTATGCAAAATTTTGAACGAGGTAAAAAAAATGTAATTCAACTATTATTATGGAATATAAGTAAACGTATTTTATTAGAAATATTTTATTCAGGTCAGTACTAAATAAAAAATAAAAGTAATAGTAATATATATACATACATACATACATAATATATATATATATATATATATATATATATATATATATATATATATATATATATATATATATATATATAATTTTGCAGATTATTCAAGGTGTATTTATTTAAACTTCTGAAGTCAACTGTAACGTTAGCAAAAGTTAAATTATACTCACATGGTGTTTCCAGCTGATGTCATACTGTGTAGACACTGAAAATGATGACCCTGATCAGAGAAAAAAGAGGGATTCAAATCTGTTGATCTTGATCTAACGTTAGAGATAAAGTTACCATACTTTCACACAGAGAACGCTGCTGACTGTGAGATAGTTGTACATGCCTTACTTTGCTCATAAACATACGAGAAGAGAAGATTTGATTCTTAAAAAAACTGTACTAAACAAAGCGGTTGCAACGTGTTTCAAAGTGGACTTTTGAATTGTTAATTCAAAGCAAAATAAATATAACTTTACCTATGAAAAGAATCAAAGCGCTCACTGATGCACGTTTACATAGAATCAATTTTGCCCTCCTACTACGGAAGTAGCCAAGCTTATGTTCGCGGGAAGTTTTTTTTAATCGTGGGAAATGTAGTTTAGAGATTCATTAGGTATAAGGTAAAGGGGGGACACAAAAAACTACATTCCCCAGAGTCAAGACAGCATCCGTACTAGATATGTGTATGTTATCGACGTGCTCAATGTGAAAAAGGCTAGCTATCGGTGAGTTTGTTTTGTGTGAAATACGTTATGCAATTAGAATACATGAAATACGTTTTAATAGTTTAAACGATGGTTTTATCGATACAAAGTGATCTTGTCAGCCTATTGAAAAAGAGACTAAGGTGGCACCATGAATCAGTTATGGAATCATATTGTGCTCTAAGATACAATGATTACTTATGTCCTAATATGTCCTAGTAATAAATATAAAATAAACATCTACATTATATAAACATTTTTTTTAAAGAAAAACTTACATTTGTTAAGAAAATGTTTTATGATTTTGTCATACAACCCGGGTAACGTTACCAGTGTTAAAAGCATGCATTACCAATGTTTTATTGATAAACATTATTATTATGAAAATTATGAATATGAAATATTTTTTGTGTGATTTTTTTCCCCCCTACAGCCTGGGTAACAGTGTTAAATGCTTAAATTCATGCTCTACAGTTTCTGTAAAAACTTAACGAAAATGCAATCAGGCTGTTTATTTCTTATTTCTTTTTTTTGCTATGCTATGTTGTAAAACTGGTGTACCCCCACCCCTCCCCAAACACACACAACGGTATCTCACTCTCTTTTACTCTAAAGGTGGACTCAGTGATGGATTTTCCAGAAGACTTTAACCAGCTTGACTTACTAGAGTCTCATGGTCACATGATCCCAGTAGGGTCAAAGAGCAGCTGGGTGGATGAGGAGGAAGGAGATGATGATGAATCTTGTCACACTGAAGAATGGTATCAACAACAAGAGTTTAAATTACAAAACACTCCAACTGAACTGATATTATGGGCCGCTGAGAGAAACAGAGTAAGCAAACATTTCATATATATATATTTAGGGGTTATTTAGAATTTATATGGGGGGCTCTGTGGTTTCAGTCTTTGAAGGGTGCACAAGGGTCACCCTCTTATTTTTTATTTTCTGGATTCTGGATATCTATTTTTTTAGGGCCCGAGCACCAGCGGTGCGAGGATCATGTTGGAATTTCTCAGATGCTTTTTTTTTTTTCTTCTTCTCCTAATAAATTACATTTTTGAGGGCCTAAACATGCTTAAAGTGTCAGTACACCTAAAAAATGTAATTAGCCCATGAATTACTCCCCTTGAAGTCATCCTAGATGTATATGACTTTCTTCTTTCATACAAATTATTAAAGAAATTAAAGCTGCAAGCAGCATTTTACCGGGGTTCAAGCACATTAAGGCCTCTGAGGTGGTCAGAGCCAACCTGGATGTTTGGATGACATTTAAACACATCCAAAATGTAGTACAGGCTGGCAGACAGACACAAACACTGAAATTAAATGATTAGACTTATATATTAATTCTATATAAACATGTGCACACACACAAACACAAAGACAAAGACACACATTTACATGCACACACATTTTGTTGCAGATATATGTATTTGACATAAGTGATAGGTGACAAACTTATTGCAAGTCTTCTCTTTTTTTAGAGTTTTAATGTCATTTTCAGGTTAAACTGTAATCATAATGTGGCAAAATTGTAAAAACTGATATATCTGTATGAACAAAATGTAAAACATTGACTCAATGAGATTTAAAATGTTATAACAGTTCATTTTTTAATGTGTTGGCATGAATTCATGAATCCTTTCAACAGTACTGTTCAACTTTACTGAATGAGCCCATTAGTGGTCTTCCGCTGCCATCTAGTGGTTATAAATTGCATTTACTCAAACAACACTGTGTTTTAAAACATAACTGTTATAGTGTTGTAATTTTTTTTTTGCCCAATCTCTCTTAAATTTTGCATGCTTGTTTAGAATGAAATCATGCATTATTTTACACAGTTTTGATAATTTGTGGGCTTTCTGTTTGTATAAATAGGCCTTTGTGTACACTATGCAAATAACATATTATAAAATTATTGGTTTATAGTTGCCCAAATGCAATTGTTCAACATGTTTTTGATAATTATTGACCTTCAGAGTCTAGAGAATTGTACTTCAGTGGTTTTATTGATTTTCATCTTAAACCGTATCACAAGTATGCCAAAGTAACTTTTTTAAATAATCTTGAATATTTAATTAACAGCTTTATTGACAACATAGGTCCCAGAGGCAAAGTTGTTCAGAATGAGGAGATTTATCATATGATATGAAGATTTAGTGTTTTTGAGTGAATATATGGACATTTTCAAACAATTTGAGGCCATTTACCCTATAAATCTTGTGTTTTGAGACCTTTTCTACTGTTATAGCGCCACCTATGGTCTGATCTACATGAAACTTTGCATGCTTGTTAAGAGTCACATGTTACATGATTTCACTGAGTTTCATAAAGTTTGGAGTTTTCCTTTAGGTTTTATAGGCTTTGGGGTATGTTTGGCCACACCCCTTTTTCTAAATTACCCCGTTACAGCTAACCAAAAGACAAAATTCAACATTTTTTTAATAATTATTGATCTACACAGTCCACAGAATATTACTGCAGTGGTTTGGTTCCGATCGGGCAAAAAACCTAGGACTTGTTCGCAAAAGTAGGTTTTTAACATATTTGTGAATAACAATTGAACGATTTGATTGACAGCAATGGTTCTTGAGGCAAAGTTGTGCATTATGAGGAGATCTATCAAATGATATGCATATTGTGTTGATATGTGAAACACCACGTGATTACAGAGCCATAAAACTCGTTAGCGCCAACTAGTGGCCGATTTCTTTCAAAATTCTTGCAGTCCTTTAGGGCTATGAGTCAAACATGCCCACCGAGTTTCGTTCCGATTGACATCCGTTAACCTTGTTAAATAGATGCTCAAACTTCTTTGGCCAATGGCGGCCATGTTTTTTGAGATACGCGAATGTCCTCATAGTTACTTGTGCCACTTCTGACAAAGACATGACATGCCAATTTTCAAGTCGATCGGACCAACGGTTGCTTAGTTATAGCCATTTATGTGTTTTTTCTGTCTTATAGCGCCCCCAAGTGGCAGAGGTGTGCAATTTTTTTTATTTGACCAAAGTTTTTGCTCTTACAAATGTCCAGCAAGTTTGGTTAAGATATCTCATTTCATTCACAAGTTATAGCCTGTTGCTTAAAATTGGTCCTCGACTTTCAAACGTTTTGGCAGCCCATTACAACAGTGAGTCGAAATTTCAACTTTTTTTCACTTTAATCTAGCTTGTGCTCACTGTTGTAAAACGGAAGCAGTTCCGGGGAAATGACATATGAGGTCAGCATGATTATTACATTTTGAATATGGATAAAAATAAGTAATTTATGGCTTAATTTTCATTTTTGGCCCTTTAAAAACTCACGCACGCACACGCCAAAAGTGGTGAAAATGTTAATCTGATATGGGTCTCAGAACTGGTTGTGGCAAAATGGCTTGATAGCGCCAGTTTTAACATTTTAACAATGTGCCTCTTGAGCTATGTTTCAAATACTTGTACGTAATTTGGTAGACACATGTAACACACCAATACCTACAGAAAAAGTCCCACCGGTACAAGGTCTGAAACCCAACAGGAAGTATTTTATTAAGAATTTTCTCTGCAAGTTTTGTGTTGTTTTTGCCATTTTCAGGCATTGTATTTAACAATGTAATAAACTCCTCCTAGAAATTTAAACTGATTTACACAAAATTTGGTAAGTGTAATCTAAAGCCTATTGTGACATTAAATTGCGAAGATTTCTGTTGAAGGGCATGTCCGTGGAAGCCTAACAAACTTTAATGTTTCGCCTAGGGATGCATGATCATGATTTTTCATGGCCGATTCCGATACAGATTTTTTAAAAGCAAACTGGCGATTCCCATACCGATTTCCGTTTTTTTTTTCCGATCTTTAAGCAACAAACAAGAAAGAAGTAAAGTGTGCATAAACAAGATGTTTATTTGGTATTTAATTGGCCAAACTGGCTTTTGGCTATTGAAAACAATAACCGTAACCATCTGAAATTAACAGCAGTAACTACACAGTAAGTAGCCTACATTCAGTAAAAAACATAGACGGTACAGACATCAGCATTTAGCTTTTGTTTTTGAATTGGGTTGAAACTACAGAGAACTGGCCTTAAATGAAAAGATTAACTGTAACCATGTGAAATTAAAGGCAATAACTGCATAGTTCAACAGTCCAAACAACACAATCAACACACACTCAATAAGATGTTTCTTAATCAGCATTCAGTATTTGTTTTAGTTTTTAAATTTGGTTTTAAATTTAAAAAAAAAGGTCTTTACCAGTGAGACTAAATAAAAGTATGCTATATAAATAGATTAATTATTATATAATTTTTAAATCAAATAATGTTGGTGTGAATAAAACAAAGATGCAAAGTGTTTCATTCATCCAAAAAAAAATAAAAAAAATAAAATTAGGTTAATGATTCACATCTATATTTCTTTTACTTGAGCCAATGAAAAATAAATAACTTATTGTCTCAAGTTAATAAATATAGATGTGAATCATTACCCTAACATTTTTTAATTGGATGGATGAAACACTTTTTTTCAGTGTGCTACAGCAGGTGATTTTTAAATCAAATTTAGTCTATGTAATTTTAAGGTCAAATAAAAGTAATCATCCTAATGCAGAACTGACATTTACTTCTTTTCAAACGTGTATGCAAGTTCTAATTTACAAAAAAAAAAAAAAACATTTCAGTTCTGTCACAGTTTAGTCCAGTTGTTCTCAACCTTTTTTTCCAGCGGGCCTCAATATGGTCCAAGTGCAAGTCTCGCGGGCATCACGCATATAATTTACATATTATGTCACCAATATAAACCAACCTGATTTATAATATTATAGCCTAAATATTATGATATCTAATCTATTACATTCATTGAAATAAATAATTCTACTCCCCAGTAGTGTAGCCAGAAAAGAGACTCTGGGTGTGCCACATTTATTGTCAGATTACTGTGCTAAATTATTAACCCTAACCATAACCATGCCCCACATAACCATAAAACTATATAAAATAATATAGCTGCAAGCAGCAATTCAAGGCCATGCCCTGCGAGGCATAGCAAGCAGACCAAGTATGGAGCACAGCCAGCACATCAACTACAGCAGCGCAGCAAGCATTTAAGCACAAAGAGCAGTGCGGAGCCTGAAAAGCAAAACATCAGAAATCGGGGACAGTACTTTTACGTGGCTCGGCCTGAAGATCATTTGAGCAAATGTTGGACAATTTTGGACCAATTTTGAAGGAGTTTTTTTTCCGTAGCTAGGAGTGCAGGAGGAGTCATATCTGTTGATGTTGGGCCCGGGGAGGGAGAAACATCCTCATCAGATGTAACGTTAGGCCTTGTGTCTGGCTGTCCATCAAGCCAAGGTTTTTTGCAAAAAAAAATTAAGAAGGGAGCTCTGCAACATATTGCTAGCTAGCAATGTGCAATCAAAAATTTTCTGTTTATATCATAGACAGTAAGGTTTATTGCGGCAAAGATCTCTGGGGAACTGCTGGGGTCACAGTCACAGTTTGGTTGGCAGTCCGAATTTCGGCAGATATTTTTTTGATGAAAATAATTTAAAATGTAAATTTCATTTTAACATTTTGAGCATTATGGCACCATATATTGGATTCTTACTTCTGTGCCCCTGAGAGTATGATATAGAATGTTCAGTGGCGTCACAGAACTGCCAGATTCAAACAGCTTTCGCGCGTCGGATGGCGCTGATCCAGAGACGGACGCGCTCAGCACTTGTCATATATCACAACTAATATGCAGTGTTTTCAACAACATAATGTTTATTTTAGGTTTCATACATTTAAATATACAAAATCACTAGTAAAACAATACATTGGTAGTTTGTAAAATACACACTGATGTCTATGGAAGCAGCAAAAACTATCTATCTATTCAAATGTAATTTGCCAAAGTGTTTTATTCATATATCAGACACACATATCAGAACAATAAAGCTTACTCTATTCTTCTCCCAGTCCAAAAGCCACTTACTTTCATGTATTTCGAGAGAAACTTGGGAATTCAAGTGCTGTACGTTAACTCCGACTGACAGGACTCTGCAGCGCTCATCTCTTTATAGATCAAGATAATTCATAAAGGTTTTTAATAGGGCTGCTCCGATCATGATCAGCCGATCGTTAATGCGCATCTCGTTAGTAAAGCCGTTCTCTATTTAGCGGTAAATTCCATCAAGGTGCGTGATTTCACATAGAGTAGGTCTTACTACACAGAGCCGTTGTTAACTGAGAAGATGCAAAAATAAACGCAGAAAATGGACGTGGATTTGCGCAGCTTCTCTGTTTGGCTCTGTGTACTAACAGCTGCTCTATGTGATTGCGATTGTAAAGCCTGTGTTATACTTTCCGCATGAGCAATCCGGACGCGTACACGGCCAGCGACTTCTTCAATTTATACTTTTGAAAGTGCATGCTGATGGTCCGCTCTGCAACAAACATGTTAACATACAATTGCCCAGAATTATTGCACATCTGACTGTATTTATATTCTTTTATTGACGGATTGCACAGGTTCGAGTAGCAATGAGCTTCTTCACACTGCCTGAACATGTGCAATTGTGCTTTTGAAACCTACTGACCACACGCAGCTGTCCGCGCTGTCGTCTGCTCAGAGCCTCGGCACACACTCTCCGGTGACGATTTTTACGTCACGCCTACCTAGCGGAAAGTTTAACAGAGGCTTTAAAGGGTAACTAAACCCCTGGTCAGAGCCCGATTCCACCCACTGGCAATATTTGAAAAATGCTGAAAAGTGGGCAGAGCACAGCGGAGATAGAGGGGATGAACCGAGGGCGGGGCTGAGCGAGTGGGGCGTAAACATGAAACACGCAGTACGGGTTGATTGACAGCTGCTGTCAGAGTGGCTAAAATGGAGAGCGACTGTAGTGACGCAAGTAGCTTTGCAACAGCGCATTCATTTGAAGTAGAGGACTTTTCTCCCTCACCTTCACCTGAAGTGGAGGATGTCGAGGTGTCTGTTCATATCAATTCGAGCCGCTGGCTCAAACTGCGCTCTTTTCAGTGCTTTTCAGTGCGAGCTGTGTGGAGAAGCCCATTTCCACCTCCATTGCGTTGGAGAAGCAATGCACACTCCAGCTCTAGGCGGGAACTCGCGGTCTTCCAGGCCAAGTGCATGCAACCACTTGTGCCTAATTGTAAAGTCTGCTGGAAAACTATGCAGTCCAGCAGTGCTTTCGCAACCAGCAAAACTACACCTACGTACCATCCTCACCACTGTACTAAATACAGATAAATCTACGCCAACTTGAATCTATCCTAACTAATGCTAAATCTTTGTCATTTTCAATACTCGCAATTCCAACTCCGGACCAGAGACAGTTTTGTCTGGACTCACTAAAGTGATTTTGACGGAACAAGATGGTTTTATACTGCCAAGGGCGTGGTAGCTCGTACCATGGGGCGTGGTGAGCTGGAAACTGCTTACGTCACCTGCCACCGCTTACGTCACTTGCCACTGCAACATCCAATAGGAAAAATCAACTGCAGTAGCCACCGTTCAACCTGAAGAGGGCAGCACTCAGACATTTTTACACCATATATTGTAGAATTAAAACACTTTATGCTCAAATTTTAAAAAAGTTACTCGAATCAATGAACAGCACTAATAAAGCCCCATTCTTACAGATCATTAACTAAAAAAAGTTGGTTTAGGGTTTAGTTACTCTTTAAGATGCAGTCTGTAATACACGCATCGGAGCATGACTTGACGCGCAACATTTCAGAATATGCGCGTTCACAAATTTTGCTTATGTTGATCCAAATATGGAAAGCACTTTTGAATTTAATAATATGAGGTTCTCTCCAGTGATGTTTTGCCACATTTCTTCAATTAAGGATTGCTACATAGTATATGGTGTTTCTATTTGCCTAAACTTTAAGTGAGTTGTGGGGCAAACCGAAAATCCAACACTTCTCCTTCTCTACTGATACTGCGACTATTCTTGTTTGTACATGTTCGTTCGCTGGCATTTTTCACATTTTTTTTTCTCCCTTAAAAACAAATTTGTCCATTCTGATGCTCAATTTTACCTTAACTAATGGCTGTTGATGACTATTTGAATTTAATTCTGCCAAAGTGCGCGCTTGTATGTGTTCGTTAAATGCGTAACGTTATGTGAGTAGGTCTGCATGTCTGAAAATAATATATGAAAAACAAAATAATTTCACATTAGGAAAACATTAGGATATAGCTTATATTTCATTAGCAGACTAAATTTTTTTTTTTTTTTATAAATCTCTTCACGGTCTACTTGTGTTCAGGGCACGGAGCGGTACAGTATACGCTCGCGCAGCTTTAGTGTGCACAGAAAAGGGACTCTTATTTGTGTGACAGTACACCAACAGCTGATCGCTTCCTGCTATCTGTGCCTCAGACATGAAGCTCTGCACTTCCAGTGCTGAACGGCTGCCTGTGCCCTGCGCACAGGTTTCGAAATACTTCCACACAAATGACACAGCGAACGATTACAATGTAGTATGTGCACGCGGGCGGACTTCCGGAGAAACCAGCCAAAAAAATACCAAAAACCGTCCGATAGCCGATCTCGTATATTAAGCAAAAACCGACAGGTTCAGATTTATGGCCGGTCAACCGGGGCATCCCTAGTTTCGCCATGAAAAAGGAAACATACAACGGGCATACATTGTATGATCTGCACCAGAATTCACATTTGATAAGAGTTCTGTCCTGAACACATCCCCATTCCCATATTCAGTTATAGTCATAGTGACACATGCTGGCAACAGGAAGTGACGTAAAAACCATAGACTGTATAAAAACATGTTCGTGACGTCACCCATAGACTCCAGAAGTGTGTTTTTGAAGGCTAAAGTGTGCAGAGTTAGCCGTCGCCACCTTGGCAGCGCGTCACCACGTGACTCTCCAGGACAATCGAAAATGGGTAGAAAGGCTGGAGCTACTTGCTAAAGCCACGTCCACTTAGCGCGATGGCAGTGTCAGCAGCGACAATCCACCTGTCACTCAAGTGACCACGCCCTTAATTATGCAGAATTTTAAGTCTTAATCTAATTTAAACAGATGAGTTATAGAAAAAATTCACCCCCCTCACAGTTGTCAATGAGGGCAAAATTACCTATTTAGACCAAAGTAATTTTTTTTGCACCAGGCTGTAAACGTTTTTTTTTTCTGCTGTAAAGTTGGGCATTTTAACATGGGGAGTCTATGGGACTGACTCCCTTTTGCAGCCAGCCTCGAGCGGCTAGTCGATGAATTGCAGTTTTAGGGGCCGTTCACATAATGCGTCTTTTGCATGCTCAAGTTCATTATTTCAAATGTAGGCGCGCGGTATGCTCATAATGGAAGCAACGCGCACGCGGTGCGACGAGCTCGTTTTTTCCAGGAGCATCCGCACCGCATCAAGTTAAAAACATCTCAACTTTCAGAATGCCGCAATAGCTTCCTCACCTTTTCAGTAACAATGTTGAAAGCTCAGCCAAGGTGCTGATCATAGCTGTATATGGATTGCCATTTTTAAATTAATTTAGTAGCAGAGCTGCAAGAAATTTTTAGTGTTGCAGGTCCTTTTATCCATTGCTGAAATATCAGGGTCTTCATGAAGAGAGCAGGTCATGGCTGCTTAGCAACGGAAGATGCCTCAGGAGCGCAAGTGCCAAAGGCTTTTGCAAAAAATCTGAAAACAGCGTGCCTAGCATTTTCCACGCTAGGCACGTGTCTTTCTCCTCCTTTCCAAAGCGCTCGGGCACTTGCGCTCCTGAGGCATCTGTCATTGCTAAGCAACCATGACCTGCTCTATCCATGAAGATGCGGAAATTTTAGTAGCTCCAGGACGATATGGCTGCCGGCAAAGACACACAGTCAGTTTATCTGTTGACCATCAAAATAAAGTGTTAACATATATTTACATTAGCAGACATACTAATAGTCCAATGACTGCTAGTTGATATGAAGTTGCAGAGTTGCTTATCAATAGCTGTCTAAAGGGTACCATCAGAATAATCAAACTGATATTACAATAAAAATATTTCAAAGCAAATGTTTCATATTACATATTCACCTGATCTGATATCTGATCTTATGGCTGTTTTAGAGAATTTGTATTATTATTATTACTACATATAAGTCATATAATACATACATATAAGTCTTTAAACGATTTAAGTAGCATAAGAAAAAACGGCAAGATATGAGACTTGTAATACATTTAAACTATGACAAATGTAATCAATTGTAAAAGTGTATGCCAAGTGTTCATTGTGTTATAAAGCATCATACTCTTACCCTCTAAGTAAATATTATCATAAATTAAAACTGTTCTTATGAATATTCATGAGTTGTTACAACATATAATTAGGTTATATAATGCATTATGCATTCATTATAATGACTTAAGAATACCCTTATAATGTATTACCAAGTGTTACCAAAAATCCATATTCAAAACTTAATAATCTAGCTTGCGCTCACTGTTGTAAATGGAAGCAGTTAAGGGCAGAGGAGGGATGATTTCAGCTTTTTGCATGTGCTGATCAGAAGTTACGCATGCAGAAATGCAGCGGAGAGATCAAAACAAAACAATGGTCACTAATTAGATGTACAAAACAAGAATTTGTAAAGAAGAATGTCAGAAGATTTCAATATAAGCCAAGAGGAGACTGGCTTTCCTTTGCTAAAGTAAGGAAATGTTACTTCCTTTGATTCCTATAAACAAGCATTGGTTTTCACGAGACTCACCAGCGCATGCACAGCACTGACCCCATACATCATCAGCCTGGAGCTGCTTCCGTGTGCAATTGGCCTACACTATCAGTAGCATCTGGCATAGAAGAAATTACGTATATATGCATTTCTGTTTATTTTTCTTGATTTGTTTTTCTAACCTTTTCTGTTTCTCTCTCTTTCTCTTTTAAAGTTAGAAACAGTAAAAAAAGCCCTCGCATTGGACCCAACACTTGTTAATTGTCATGATAGTGATGGGTACACCCCTCTACACCGTGCTGCTTACAGTGGCCATCATGCTGTGGTTTCTGCTCTTTTGAGTGCTGGAGCGAATCTTCATGCAAGAACTACTGATGGTTGGATGCCGCTACATAGTGCCTGTCGTTGGGGCCATGCCGCTGTGGCTTCGTGTCTTTTGAATTGGGGGGCAGAGGTCAATGCCTTGACAGCGGGGCGACTCACACCCCTACAACTGGCTGCTGGAAATACTGTAGCTGGGCAGACGATTGAGTTATTGCTGTCACAGCGCACACTACAGGCAGGACTGAAAAACAGTGCAGGAGAGACTGCTTATGACATTGCACATCGCACAAGTGAACATCATAGGCTGTTTGAGATGGCAGAGCCTTGTAATAAAATTTACTGACACACGTGTGCATAGGGTGATATTGTGATATCAAGCTTAGAAATGTCTTATTTATAAATGTAGATGTGAAACTACTGTCTTTCTATGAATAGTAGAGGACATTGACATAAAAAAACCTGATCATCAGAATGCAGGAAATAAGCAGATGTTCACAACGTGTAATTATTAATTATAGTCAAAAATTATAAGCATGTCTTTGCATGTGAGGGTGCATTTTCAGTGCCCAGTGTGCTTAAAATCACAGCTCCGCTCACAACATTCTGAATATATGAAAATATTCCTGATGGTATTATACATTATTATTAAAAAGCTTCCCTTTTTAAACTTGAACTGTTTTAATTACTTTTGCAGTCCATTTTATTTCTTCTGCACTGACAACTGAATTTTAAATCTACAAATATTCCATGTACAGTAGTCCCTAAAAGAATAGAACATTTCTGTGTCCTCTGAATCTTTAATAAATATAAAACCTTGAAATAATCAGAATCAGAATGAGCTTTATTGCCAGGTAAGTTTACTTATATGATGAATTAGTTTTTGTGACAGATGTTTCCACAGTGCAAACATAATAACAATAAATGGTAATAACAATATACAAACTGACAATTGTATGTACAGGTATATTAAAAAAGACAATTTTGTATGTACAGGCATATGTGCAATTTCGACACATGTTTCCACAGTGCAAACATAATAACAATAAACGGTAATAATATACAAACTGACAATTGTATGTACAGGTATATTACAATAGACAATTTTGTATGTACAGTCATATTATCTGTAATTTGAAAATGTATACTAAGTATGTGTGTTAGATAAATAATATTATAAACAGTGTTATGTGTTTCAAAATTATTAAGTGTTCATGAGATGGATTGTCTGAGGGAAGAATCTGTTCCCGTGCCTGGCCGTTCTGGTGCTCAGTGTTCTTTCTGGATGAGTACAGTTCTTAGAGAGTAGGGAGGGTTATACCAATGATTCACTCAGCAGTTCGGACTATCCAATGTAGTCTCCTGAGGTCAAATTCTAGCTGAGCTGAACCAGACAGTTATACAAGTGCAAAGGATGGATTCAATAATGGGGGAGTATGTAGTAAATGGGATGTCCAGTAGAGGGCGGCATGGGTTTACTTATGTTACCTTTTCTCCTGATGAGTATTGTTTCTGGGTCAGTAGGTAATCTGCTGTGACGGTGTCGAAATGCGTTGTCCGCTCTGCATGTGTTAATAAAGAGTAACCAAATTATCTCCATGTCTCCACCTTTGTGATGCATCAAAGGATATTACAGAGTAGAACTGTTCAGCAGCTCCTGTGGCAGGTTGAATTTCCTCAGTAAGTAAAGTAAATAGAACCTAACCTCTTTTTTTAACAATGGAGTCAATGTGATTGTCCCACTTTAATTCCTGAGATTTAGTGATGCCCAGGAACCTGATTGTCTCCACTGTTGCTACATGGCTTTCCATGACGGTGAGTGGGGCGAGTGCAGTGGGGTTTCTTCTGAAGTCCACGATCATCTCCACAGTTTGGAACGTGTTGAACTCCAAGTTAAGACTGCACTAGTCAGCTACCTCTAACCCCCAGAATCATTTCCGTCCTGAACCTTTATTTATATAGCACTTTTAACAGTATAGATTGTAGCAAAGCACCTGAACATCATAAAAGAAATAAATTGTGGCAAAGTAAAAAGGCAGTTCATCATTGAATTCAATTAGATTATCATCCAGCTCAGTTCAGTTTAAATTGTATCTGTGCAGTCAAGTCAAGCAAAATGCTGGTAATTAAGTGTCCCCAACTAAGCAAGCCAGAGGTAACAGCAGCAAGGATCCAAAACTCCATAGTTGACAGAATGGAGAAAAGACCATGGGAGTAGACTCAGTTGGAGGTCCAGTTCTCCTCTGCTGCAGCCTGGAATGGAGCTTCTGGTTTCGTCTGGTCAAAGTCAGATTGTGAAGAAAAATCATCTGTTTCCTGTGGTCTTTTCCTGATGGCCGTCTAGGAGACAAGGTCTTGACTATGGATCTGTCTCTGGGGCTCATGTAGCTGTCCTGGTCTCCGTGACATTCAGGGTCCTCTCTAGGTGCTAATCCACCATCTGGGCTGAATACCTACTGGATCTGGTGGCTATAGTGACCTCGGAATAAGAGAGAAACAGACTAATATTAGCATAGATGCCATTTTTCTAATGATGTAGCAAGTAAATTGTTTGTTAAGGGAAGTGTTCCTGGTTCCGGATTTTCCTAATTAATGTAGCCCAAAAATCCTTAAACGGATTTGAATATTAGAAATGTGTTAGTGTGTTATAAGGCAGGTTAAATTGGTGGGCCTTTGATCTAAATTTACACTTACAAGAGTGTGTCACGGGTGGTGTTGGCGCAGTGGATAAGACGCATGCCTTTGGTGTGAGAGACCCGGGTTTGAATCTGCTGTGAGACACCAATGTGTCCCTGAGCAAGACACTTAACCCCTAGTTGCTCCAGAGGTGTGCGACCTATGCCTCTCAAACAATGTTAGGTAGGTAATTCCAGAGTTTGGAAGTGAAGTAGGAAAAGGATCTGCTGTCCACAGTTTATTTTGATATTTGCTGTATTATTAAATGAACAGAATTTTGAGAACGCAGCAGATGTGGAGGACTATACAATGTTTGATAGGCAGCCAGTGCAGAGTTGACAAAACTGGGCTAATATGGTCATACTTCCCGGTTCTAGTAAGAACTCTAGCTGCTGCCTTTTGGACTAGATGGGTTTTGTTTATTAAGCGAGCAGAACAACCACATAAAAAAGCATTACAATAATCTAACCTTGAGGCCATGAATGCAAGAATTAACTTTTCTGCATTCGACATTGAGAGCATAAGTCATAATTTAGATATTTTTTGGGAAAAAATTAAGTTTTACAAATGCTCAAATAACACACCTAGGTTCCTAACTGATGACGAAGAATTGACAGAGCAGCCATCGAGTCTTAGACAGCATTCTAGGTTATTACAGGCAGAGTTTTTAGGTCCTATAATTAATACCTATATTTCTTCAGAATTAAGCAGTATGAAATTACTCCTTCCATAGAGCTGAGTATCATCAACATAAACGCTAACACCTTGCTTCCTGATGATATATACCAAGGATAACATGTAAAGTGGAAAAGTCAGCCCTAGTACTGAGCCTTGAGGTACTCCATACTGCACTTGTGGTCAATATGATACCTCTTCATTAACTGCTAGAGTAAGATTTGAACCATGCTAATGCACTTCCATTAATGCCAGCAAAGTTTTCTAGTGTATTCAAGAGAATGTTGTAGTCAATAGTGTCGAACACAGCACTAAGATCCAATAGCACTAATAGAGAGATAAGAGCAGGGTGTGTGTGTGTGGATCATTCGGATCATTTGCCAGTTTTTGATTCTCCACAGTGCTATGGGATGGTGTCTTGAAGTTGGTGGGTCTTTCAAACCTTTCCACCCTTAAGAAACCACAATATATTGCAGTATATTGGAAAATATCATGTAATATATTAGGCATATATTCTTATATATATTTATTTTTTCCCATATATTGCAATATATTGAAAGCGGCAATCATTTGTATATTTTGCAATATATAATATAATATATGTATCATGAATACATGTATCAATATATTATTAAATGTATTCAAATATATAAAATATTAGAAAATAAAAATGGAAAATAATATATTACAATATATCACAATATATTTTAAGAAATATATTGGTAAATATATTTTCCTTTCGTAAGGGACATGGATGCTAAGTCAATGGAAGGGAACTGAATCCTAAGCTTTTCAGAATAATTCCTCTTTGCCATCTCATTGGCCTGATGGAGATGTCTAAGTTTTCAAGTCTGCTAAAATTGCATTACTCTCAGACCCTTGGTGCATACAGATAACATTAATAGTAGAACATTAAATACAGATAATAAAATATAAAGTACAACTCTACAAATATACAAATATGCTCTCAATGTCAAATGCAGAAATGTTAATCCATGCATTTATGACTTCAAGGTTAGACTATTGTAATGCTTTATTGGGTGGTTGTTCTGCACGCTTGGTAAACAAACTACAGCTAGTCCAAAATGCAGCAGCAAGAGTTCTTACTAGAACCAGGAAGTATGACCATATTAGCCCGGTCCTGTCCACACTGCACTGGCTCCCTATCAAACATCGTATAGATTTTAAAATATTGCTTATTACTTATAAAGCCCTGAATGGTTTAGCACCTCAGTATTTGAATGAGCTCCTTTTACATTATACTCCTCTACGTCCGCTACGTTCTCAAAACTCAGGCAATTTGATAATACCTAGAATATCAAAATCAACTGCGGGCGGCAGATCCTTTTCCTATTTGGCGCCTAAACTCTGGAATAACCTACCTAACATTGTTCGGGAGGCAGACACACTCTTGCAGTTTAAATCTAGATTAAAGACCCATCTCTTTAACCTGGCATACACATAACATACTAATATGCTTTTAATATCTAAATCCGTTAAAGGAATTTTAGGCTGCATTAATTAGGTAAACTGGAACCGGAACACTTCACATAACACCGTACTTTCTACATCATTAGAAGAATGGCATCTACGCTAATATTTGTCTGTTTCTCTCTTGTTCCGAGGTCACCGTGGCCACCAGATCCAGTCTGTGTCCAGATCAGAGGGTCACTGCAGTCACCCGGATCCAGTACGTATCCAGACCAGATGGTGGATAAGCACCTAGAAAGGACCTCTACTGCCCAGAAAGACAGCGGAGACCAGGACAACTAGAGCCCCAGATACAGATGCCCTGTAAAGACCTTGTCTCAGAGGACCATCAGGACAAGACCACAGGAAACAGATGATTCTTCTGCACAATCTGACTTTGCTGCAGCCTGGAATTGAACTACTGGTTTCGTCTGGTCAGAGGAGAACTGGCCCCCCAACTGAGCCTGGTTTCTCCCAAGGTTTTTTTCTCCATTCTATCACCGATGGAGTTTCGGTTCCTTGCCGCTGTCGCCTCTGGCTTGCTTAGTTGGGGTCACTTCATCTACAGCGATATCATTGACTTGATTGCAAATTAAAACAGACACTATTTCAACTGAACAGAGATGACATAACTAAATTCAATGATGAACTGGCTTTAACTATCATTTTGCATTATTGAGACACTGTTTTCCAAATGAATGTTGTTCAGTGCTTTGGCGCAATGTATTTTGTTTAAAGCACTATATAAATAAAGGTGATTGATTGATTGATTGATGTAAAAATAAAGATAAGTAAAGCAGCACAAGGCACATGGTATATAGAGTGCAAATCAGTGAAGTAAACCTTGCTCCTGTAGTTTTTTCTCATATCTGTTGCTAATGAGACCCACCTTAGTCGTGTCATCCATAAACTTAGTTCAGTATGATGGTGCTGGATGTGTTGCTGCCGACCCGTACTCCCTGAGGTCTTCCAGTCAGAATGTCTTACAGAGGAAGATAGGGCTGCTCGATTATGACAAAAATCATAATCACAATTATTTTGGTCAATATTGTAATCACGATTATTTAACACGATTATGAGGGGGCCATATGACCTAAACTTTATATGAGTGATTTATTTAAAGAAAGTGATACATATCAAATATGCATTTTCTGTAAATAAGGTTGTTGTGACATCTATATTGTAGAGACTTCAAACAAACAAACAAACAAACAAAAGTCAACAAATGTATTGAAAATTACTGAAAATAATTCAACTGTCAATAATAAAAAAGCACAAAATACCCCGCTGTTACTTTAAGAGCCGCACAGATCCAAATTACCGCAACACACGTATTTTCATTTTCAACCTTTTATGTTAATTTATTACATGACCGACACAGGTATACATGAATAATCACTAATCTGACGTGCATGATGCATATCTGACACGTCCTGTTTTCCGCCAACTCTTTACAATAAACGTTACTCATTTAAGGCCGTGTTTACAAAATCACTTGCCAAAACCGTGCATTTTTTGAAGTGCTACTCTTTATCAGGGGGACCAGGTTTTCACAAGAAAACCCACCCAAATACTGCTCAAAACTAGCTCAACTAGCTGCATTTTGAGGGGCTCTCCAGTTTAAATTTTTTATTTTTGGTGGGGTTCCTCTGCTTAAATTCGCCTTCCAGGGGATAAATATCATGTTATAGGAGTCGCTTCAACCCGCGAATATGAAAACGACCTCCGGCAACAGTGTTAAAGTAGCCCAATTCTGCTGGAAAACCATGGACTTGGCAACACTGCGTCTCTTCCTTTTCTGGGCCACCTTTTGGGCAAACTAACTTAATTAGTGCAAACACAATTCAAGGCATAAATGCGCGCATTTAAATGTGCACGTACTCTCTCGCGGGCTGGATGAAGATGATTGCTGCCAATTGAATAGTCCTGCACTAATCGCAGCATTTTTATACATTTATCGGATCAAAGTTATGGCATAAACAACCATCTAGACGAAATGGCAAGTTCCATCTCTGCTTTGGAGAGAAACCTGTCCGATATTAAGCAAGATGTTTCAGCTAATGAAAAGCGCATCGAGGAAACCGAGCGTGGATATGAACCGGGCTCTCCCCAGCCGCTCCAGCAGCTCATCCACACAGGGCATCGGGTATCCGTCGAACTCGGAGACCTCGTTTAGGCGGCGGAAGTCGTTACAGAACCGGAGGGTGCCGTCCGGTTTTGGGACCATGACTATGGGACTTTAATGGTAACCTCGGTCTGGGGTGCTCCTCGCGGTGGCGCCAGATGGACTGCACAGCCTGCCAGCCAGGCGCGATTGGGAGAGGGTGGTGGCTCCGTGGACATCGGCTCATCCTGCATGCCGGGAACCGCCGACCTGCTGACTGTGCCCTGGGTGCCCTCTGGCGTGCGTCGCTCCTGGTACACCCTCCGGGGAAATGGCGGTGCTCGCTCCCCAGCCTCTCGTCGCATCGTCATCTCCGCCAGCTCCACGGCCTCGACGAGCTCTCCCACGGTGCGTGGATTCCTCATCCCAGCCGCCTGTCGAAGGGGACGTGGCAGGGCGCACAAATACCGGTCCACGACGACACGTTCGGCCACTTGGGCGGCGCTGGGGCTCCCGGCGAGCCATCAGTGATGGGCGAGGCGGTTGAGTTCGGCAGCTTGGGCGCGGGCTGGCAACCGACTATTATACTCCCAGGCTCGGAACAATTGGGCCGCGGCGATGGGGGACAAACCCACACGCGCCAGAATTTCCTTCTGTAGTTCATCATAGGATTCCTTTTGGTGGGCTGGCATAGAAAAGTAGGCCTGTTGGGGTTCCCCGGTCAGCAATGGTGCCAGTATCCGCGCCCATTCTTCACGGGGCCAGTCCTCTCGTGCGGCGATGGATTCAAACATGCCCAGGTAATGCTCTATGTCGTCGTGGACGGTCATCTTCGGCAGGAGCTGGGTGGCTTGAGTGCCCGAGTCCGGCAGCGGGGCCCGCTGAGTGGCCGTGAAGCGGAGATCGGCGACTTCACGCTCCGTTTCGCCTTGGCGAGCGGCCATGTGCTCAACGATCTGCTGCTGGCAAAGGCTTACTTCCGTCAGGTGCTTGAGAAGCTCTTCCATAGCTGGGGAGGGAGTCACCACCTGACGAGGAAGCAGAGGGGGGGAAAAAAACAACTTGGTGAGTCGGTGATTCTTCAGTAAGCTGCCCGCATTCTCCACCAGTGTCACGGGCTGAAGAATCACACGACAGAGTTTAGTGCAAAGTGAAGCCCCGGAGGGTGTATTTATTGAATGGTGCTCTGTGTAGTGCTGAATCCTGTGGTGTCCAGTGCTCGTCCTCAGTGCCACGTGATCCTGTTTGCCTGCCGGCTGAGTGCAAGGGAACTTGGGGTCCGGTGCTCGGGTGGTGGGCTGGTCGATCCGCAGCTGTCTAGAGGGACAAGAGACACAACGTTAGTTTCAGTCATCTGAAGATCCTCTCTTCCTTGTGTCACCTTCAGCCACAGCGTTTATAGTCCTCTCCTCATCCGCTTCAGCTGGGACCGATCAGCCCGCTGTGATTGCGTGCAGGTGAATCTCCCTCGTTGCCAGGGCGACGCTGATAGGTGCCCAGGACACGGCTCACACTATGGATGATCAGTTTTGATTTGACTTCAGTGCTTTAAACGAAAGAGGAGACTTGACTGTTGTGTTAAGGGAAAGCTTAAACTCCCCAACTGCATCAAATTTCCCCTCCAACTGAAACATTCAGTTGTGATGAACAATGTGTACAACAACACAGTAGGTTGGACACACATTATTTTTTTTCTTTTTAAGGTCTCCCAATTAAACCTAAGAGAATCCTTACTTTTCTTAAAAAAGAACTCCCTACTACTTCAGGAAACTCATCTGTCTATTGAGGAACATATAAAGCTTAAAAAGAATTGAGTAGGGCAGATTTATTCTTCAAGTTTTTTAAGTAATAAGAGGGGGGCGACAATACTTATCCACAAAAATCTTCCTTTCATATTTAAAAAGCAACATAATATGTGCTTGTGCTTGTGGGAAGAGCTGTGTGTGTTCTGAGTTTCTTGCGTTTTGTCCACACATAGCTTCCGTAGTGCAGTGATTCTCCTCTCATTCCCACAGCAAGTCGACCTCCAGTGTGTTAAAGTCTGTAAATTGTTAACTTGGTTTCCAAAAAGATCTGTCTGTAATTATTTATTTGATAGTGATTTTGGCTTCCTTTAGATATTGAATTTAGTCATTTTTCCATGTTTTCATTTTGTAATTCGCAAGGAATATTTGGCGCTAGCATTGTTAGCTTTCCTAATGCATTTTCCATGTATATTGTTCTTGTGCTAATCGCTCACTAATGTCTTTTTTTTTTGAGATCTTTAATTATTCTAAGTTACTTATTGTAACAATCTACAAACTTCATAATCATCAGGAAGATGGAGGCGGAAACCGGCGGACAATCAAATCAAACTTTAATAATCAAAATAAACACAAAACAGCGCGTCAGCCCCTCACAGACGACTGATGCACACAAATAAAAACCAAACACAGCTAAAACCCAGGCCTGGTCCTCTATCATCCTTCACTGTCGTCGCTCCTGTTTTATATCCTTCCATCTCCTCCGTGGGACTCGAGACCGGTGGGTCGAGCAGGTGTTGCTCATTTCCAATCACTCCACCGGCCTCGCTCCTGTTCCCACAGCTCTCAGCTCCACCCTACTTATCACACTTATTTTATATTTGTTTTGTATATGCACCGTATTGGGATTTTAACATGCATTTTCATTGTTTCTGTTTGTTACAGTTTTACAGTCCTTCCAGTAAACAACAACTGAGCAAGAAGCTTCCTGGTTCTTTATTGGAGATTGTTAACTATCTGTAAAGCTAGTTAACACACTAGTTAAGGCAGAATAGTAAAAAGACAGATGGAAGGTCAGCCAAAAGTCGTTACAGAAGAAAACACTGCTGCCCCGGACCATCAAAGTACAGTTAGCAATATTGGTGACCTGTGGGAAATGAGATCGAACTGTTCTAACATATCACGATCCAGTCAGCAGTCACAGGCCAGTCAAAGATCCAACACAAGCTTTTTTGCAGCAAAAGCATATGCTAAAGCAGCTGCCACTCAAGCACAGGCATCATACACTGTGTGACACGTGTCCCGAGCTCTTGTCAGCATTGCCCTGGAAACTGAGCAGTCACACCTGCACCTGCTCATCACGGACTGAGCGGCCACACCTGCGCCCCATCAAGCTCTGCTTATTTAAACCCAGCAAATGAATGCAGAGGTGAGAGATTGTCTCCACAAGACTTGGCTAACCCCTTACTCTATTGTTCCTACAGAGAGCAGTGTGTGACCGCCAGCCCCACCACACATGGGAGCGCACCCGCACCAAACCGCCTCACACCAACGCCTTGAGCACCAAACCGCCTCACACCAACGCCTTTTCACCACCCTTTCCTAAATAAAATCCACCAAAATTTCACATCACACTCGCAGTATCCAACCCCAGTTACTACTTCAGCCACTCTCTATGAATGAGTCTGCCCCTTTCCAGCCCAAGCTATCGTCTCCATGCCCTGTTGTCAGTGCAAATGAGTCCTATCTCCCAGCCACATCAGACTAAGCCAAATATTTGGCTTGCAGAGAGTTGGTTAGCTCAGGGCTCCTGACATTTGATGATAAGCCTGAAAATGATTGGGCTTGGAAGACATCTTTTGTGAACGCTATAATAGGACTTTATTTATCCCCAAAAGAGGTGTTGGATCTCCTCTGCAAATGGCTAGGCCCCAAATCATCAGAGCAAGTGAAACGATTAAGAGCTGTACACACCTATGATGCCACAGATGGTGTCAAAATGGTATGGCAAAGATTGGAGTACAGCTATGTGTCCCCTGAAGTGATAGAAAATGCTGTCTTGAAAAAGTTGGAAGATTTTCCCAAAATCTCAGAGATTGATGCTGCCCGTGTAGATGGTCTCCTACCTGGCCTAAGTTACCTAGATATGTCCCGGGGCATCAATCTTATTGTTCAAAAACTCCCATTCCACCTCCAAGAGAAATGGATTACTTCAGCATCCTACTACAAAGAACAACACCATGCTTAATACCCACCATTCCCTGTTTTCATGAAGTTTGTGTGCGACAAAGCTAAAACCCTCAAAGACCCAAGCTTTGCCCCCTTACTTAATACCAGCCCAAGTGTTTATAGGCCTGAAAGGCTGAACAAGCCCAACTTCAAAATTGCAGTATCTGTTCGAAAAACTGAAATAATTCCTTCAAAATGCTATCGTGACTCCTGTGAGCAAAAGGTGGTTTACCCAGATAAACTGTGCCTGCTTCACAACAAACCACACTGTCTCCGCAAGTGTCGTGGTTTTAGAGCAAAGACCTTGGATGATAGAAAAGCTATTCTGAAGGAAAATAACATTTGTTACAAATGCTTTTCCTATGTCAACCACATGGCAAAAGACTGTAACACAAGTGTACATTGCAATGAGTGTTAAAGTGACCACCACATAACCGCACTGCACTCTGGACCAGCACCCTGGAAAGCAGAAACTCAAAGCTGTGCAACCCCAGACGGGGATGGCGGGCAGCAGCCAGAAAGTCCTATCCAAGCCATTGTGTCTAATGCACGGAGATCTGTGGTAAAGGTAACAGCTCATGCTCATGCTCCAAAATCTGTCTAGTAAACATTTACCCTGCTGGACACAAAGAAAAAGCAGTGAAAGCTTATGCTGTGTTAGACAAGCAAAGCAATAGGTCTTTAGCAAAGACAGAATTCTTTGAGATCTTTAATGTTAATTCAGGGACAAAAGTTTACATCTTGAAAACCTGCTTAGGTGTGGGAGAAACAAGGGCACGCCAAGCTGATGGCTTCATAGTAGAGTCTCTCAACGGCAACATTATCATCCGGCTTCCCACATTAATCGAGTGCAACATGCTCTCAGATGATCGATCTAAGATCCCGACACCAGAGGTCACAGAACACCACAGTCACCTCAAGCATTTAACAGACAAGATTCCAGATTTGGACCCGAATGCAATCAATACTGATCCTCCTCAGTCGGGAGATACCGAGAGTGCACAAGGTTAGAGAACACTACAACGGCCCCCATGATGCTCCGTACGGCCAGCGCCTTGACCTTGGCTGGGTCATAATTGGTGAGGTTTGCCTAGGGGGTGCTCATGTGCCAAGCAAAGTCAGTTTTTACCGCACTACAGTGTTGTACAATGGACGCACATCTCTCTTGGACTCTTGCCCCAACTCAATCCATGTCAAAGAAAACGTCCTGAGCATCAACTCCCCATTTAACTCTTTGAACATCACCAAATCCCTAGAAAGTATGTGAAGACATCATTGCAAGCTACCTGTCAAAGAGAGCTGTGTGTCGTGACATTATAAGTCACAAAGTGAAATACTACACTAACAGCCGGGTAGTCTTAGGTTACAACAACAACACCACCCAAAAGTTTTATGTCTACATCGCCAACCGTGTTTCTCGCATCAGAAAGTCATCTGAACCCAGTCAGTGGCACTTTGTGAGCACAGAAAGCAATCCTGCCGATCATGGAACACGGTATGTTCCAGCTTCACTACTGAGTTCTAGCAATTGGTTTACTGGTCCCGACTTCTTGAGGAGAAGTGATGGAGAGTGTCCTGAGCAATTAAAAAGCTTTCAACTCATTGAACCAGCCACAGACTCTGAAGTCCGCCCAGAAGTCTCAACATTTGCAACCACGACTGTGACATAATCGCTTGGCTCACACAGGTTCGAGCACTTCTACAGATGGAAACGTCTTACACAAGCTATCACCAAACTCATTGAAAAGGCAAGATCTATTTCAAAAGCTCCTGAGTCAGATGAATCTAAGATGGATGCTCTAACACAAGCAAAGTTAGTTATTGTACAAACTGTTCAAGGTGAGATATTTGAAAAGGAAATCAAAACTTTGAACCAAGGAGAGGTCATACTAAAACACAGTCCACAGAAGAATCTCAATGTGTTTTTGGATAAAGAAGGACTTGTGCTAGTAGGAGGATGTGTGACCTCTGCTGAAATAACTCAAGAACAAAGCTAACCCATTGTCATTCCTAAGAAGCCTGTTCTCATGGCTCCTTCGGGAGCTTACATCTCCGTTTTCTTTTGTTTTCTGTACTAAGTTCCTCTCTACACGAGGAAGACGAACGCTGAATCATTACTTTGTTGGACCTTTCAAATATCGCGTGATTCTGCAGAAGCCCCGGAAGTCACGAGAGAACACGCCCAATCAAAAAGAGACCACATGCAAGTTATATTTTCTAGAGAGATTGAAATGCTGCTTAAAGTTTGTCTATTAGCTTTGATTGATTTGATTCGTTGTTGTCTTTCAAGGGTTACTGTCTGTGATTTTGCCATAACTGAGCGATTATTCTGTGATCGCACCCATTCTCTCACCTCTCTCTCTCTCATCCTCTCTCTCTCTCTCTCTCTCCCTCATTTGGATTCCGTTATGTCTTGTACAAAGTTTACTGTCTGTATTGTCGTACGCATATTTACTCTGTGTGGTTTGTAGTTTGATGTATTATTAGTTCAATTATTAAAAACCAATATATATATTCATGATTGCTTCTGTCTAAAATGCTCACAGCACGAGTCAATGAAATGTCTGATCTTTAGATACAAGCTCGTTACTTTTCAGTAACCGAAATTTCATAATGATAGGAAAATGTTTTCATGGCCAGAGACTATTTTTCCTTGAATTATAACAAGTGATAACCCTATTGAAAGTTGATAAGTTAATCTTACGGTTTGATTTACAGTAATTCACAGTAAGAGATATCACTATAATTGATATGAATAATGGAATATTGACATATTAATGAGTAAATTACAGTGCCTTGTAATGACTTATTGATATATACAATTGACCTATTTTTCATCTTCAATAAATGTAACTGTCATATGAGATATATATATTAATTATATTCCTGATTAATTATTAAAATTTTGTATATATCATTTGAGTTAATTGTAATGTACAACCCAGTGCACTACATATTTTGGTGGATGATGCGGGCATTTCAAACTTCGTTTTGTGAGCAATCCAATTCAATCTGTGTATATGGTTATTAATAATTTCTGCACGTGCACTATGAAATTATGTACTTTTGAGATAAGTCGCAAGATGCGAAATCACTCCTAACTGACTGATGCAAAAAGCTGATCAGTCAGCACGTAAACTGCAGTATAATGTTAAAAGTCTCCTGTTAAGAATGACCAAGATCTCTCTGCAGTGAGAACATTTTAATATGAATAATTAAAAGACAAAGAAATCTATTTTATTAGTTGCAATATGTAAATCTGAACATGAGCGATGTTCCTCTGATTCAGTTAAAAAGACCTTGTTTATTAAATATCGTTATTGAATTTGTGGTGAACCACAGTTATAATCAAAAATGAACAATAAAGCTCCTGGTATAAAAAAATGGCTTAGCTACCCAATTTTAAACCTAAAACATTTAAATCATAAGTGCTACACTTATTTTGATGTCTATGGGAGTACAACAGATGGACAAATTGCTGTTGTTCACATTTGTGTTTAGTGCAGTGAAAGGAATCCTGCCTATCACTTTTGCGCTCAGAGTTTAAATCACATTGAAGTCGGCTGTAATTCCACTCACTAAACACCAGAGGGGGTCCTTTGTTTAGAAGTTCAAAATTGGTGCCTTCTGATGTCAGCCTGCATGAGTGCAATTATGCAACCTCATGGCAGTTTCAGATAATGCACTCACTACTAAGTCCCTATTCCCTTGTGATTTATTGAATTAGATGTCTAAATTCTCAATAATTTTTTGCATTTACAGCTTTGCTCATGCGAATATTATTTCAGGTTAGATTATTTTCCTTCCTTTGACTGTTTACATTTACTTTGAGTTTGGTTCAAACATGATTTGAATTAAAATGTAATTGTTTAATAGTGTAAATCTAGATGTTTCAGGTCAACCACTGATTGACCCACTTAGAAGGAAGTAAGCCATCTAGTGGCAGTCTCCTGTTAAATCGACTAACAGCTCTCAGCTCTCTTTGCTTTCTTTTCAATTCTGTTTTGAATTGCATATTTCAATTTTTACTCCTTTTTGATTAATTTCATAATTATTAATGATACCTTACTGTTATCATTGGTTATTATAGGATTATTGTTCTGATTTTCCTTTTAATTCTTCTTACATGCTTATTTGAAATTTCGATTTAAACCAGTTTAGAATTTTTTATTCGAATTAAGTTTTCTCCTCACAAGGTTAAGCACAGAGAGGGAGTACGCCCCCTTGTGGTGAAACCCAGCTACTTCTTCTCCCGTGTTTCAATCCTGTTTTTTGTTATTTTGATTTTTATTATTTTTCTTCTCTCTTTTGGCTTAGGTTATTTTGATAATTTCCATCATTATCATAATTTTTGTTTTGTTTGTTGTTTTATCATTATTAGGTAAAGCTGTTACTTTTCATTTCTACATAAATATTTACTCAGTTGATGTTAAACAAACCAAACCTTAATTAAATTTAAGTTTCTTTTGTTCATCCTTTGTGTACTTGATTGTAGAACTCCCTTGGTGATTGGACGGTCATCTTAGGTTTCCAGTGAGCAAGGGAACTGACCAGCGTTACCGACACTGGCTGTGAGCGAAACTCGGTTCCTCTTAGCTCTGTCCTTTGCGGCATGCAGTGGAGACATCAGCAATTGGCACTCTAAAGGTAGTCAATCAGTCCAGCCGACACAAACAGCACAATCTCTGGGACCAGTACCTAATCCAGGGCCTAAAACGAGTGCCACTCTCTTTTAAGAGAGGGTTCTAGGGAACAGCCCAATTTTGCAGTGCTGTCTGGCGGTTGACATCTTGGTGTTGCCAGGTTGTGTTAAAAGTCACAAGCTGTTTGAGAGGGGGCGCAATGCCAGAGTAACGGAGGGCCGGGGACACTGTGGTTGAGTGTTTGGGGAGTGCCGGAGAGGTTGACCAAGCCAATGGTTTCCACCTGAACGGCTTCAATTCACCCAGGTGAACCAAATGTGATAAAACCCATCTACTTATTATAAGCCACAGAATATTAGATATTCCCCCGGATATATTTTAAGTGTTTGACCCATTGCTTCTTCAAGTCACACCATCTAGAAAGGTTTCCTACTCATATAGCTAGCCCCACTCACCTGTTGGACCTATCTTAAAATCTAGCAGTAGGCTTAGGCCTCCTTATTCTCACTAATACATTGTGTTACTATTGTTTTTATCTCATTTCAAGTGTTGTGTTTCACTTTGATCTTTTTCTATCCTCTGTTCTGTTGTGATTTGTTTCTTTCATTTCACATAGAGACAGTAACCTGTGAGAGCCACCAAAGAAGCTAAATAGTAGAGCGACAACCAGCAGCTGGTGTCATCACGCGACCCGCTAGGCTACTGCCTGTCAAATCTCCATTTCAGGTCCTTCGTTGACCCAAGTTAATTGGCTACTGAACTGTCTGACTGTTTGCATCAGTTATGAATATAGCTCGTTAACCATAGAACGGACTTGCATTGGTCTTTTTGTGTGTGTGCTGTGCTTCTTTCACCTACAGTGAGCCAGGATGTTCCAGTGATCCAGTCCAGCAGTCCACGGGGGCCACCTCTCGACATGGTTGAAAGCAGTGATGACCCCCTTCCTGCCCAAGGACGCCAGTAACCTGCAGCACGCAGAGCAACTAGACACCGAGCTAGATGCACTGATGGCACACGATCCAACCCAAAGCGACTACTACAAAGAACTCGCCAGGATCCTCGGAGGCCTAGTTCACATTCTCGTCGCCCAGTCACAGCTCAGAGAAACGGAACTACATCGACCTTGAACACCAAGCAGCAACGCTTAAGCTTCAAGCGGATGAGGCCTAGACGGACCAGGCCCGAACCCAGAGTCGCCTTGATCAGCTCCTCTTCGAGACCCAAAACCAGCACGAGAAAGAGGACGACACAGATCCAGAGCTACAAAAAGAAGTAGAAAGACTTCACAATGAACTGCAAGATCTTTGCCTCGACACAGATCAAAGAGAACAGCTGGAAAGAAAAGACAGAAAATAACTCAACAAAAAACTCCAGCAAGGTGACGCTCTCCTAAAAAGAGCAGAGACTGAACTGAAAGAAAGAGACTCTAAAACCTAGGCCTGCAAGACACACTTGCAAGCGGCCCAAGCTAAAATCAACGAGCTTACTCTGCAGAGAGACGAGCTCCAAGATGAACTTGACACTGTTCACACAGAACTGAAACAATCTCACAGATTACAGAGTGGCTGGATCGGAGAAACGCACAACAAAGAGTTTCTCACAGCCCGCCACTCCAACCCTTTCAGGCAAGAACCCAGAGCTGAAAAAGGGGGTGTAAGCTCACGGCTCAACAAATCACCAGCCAGCTTACAAGAACACCTGTCAACAACAGAGGGGGGAGAACCCTTCCAGAGAACGCATGCCACTAAACCCTGCACGGCTCACCGAGAACTTGACAAGCTAGCCAGAAGCATCCCTACATTCAATCCAGATCCTGCAGGAGGACATGACGTTCATGCTTATTTACAAGACATTGACTTTCACTTGCAAACTCTCACCAACGTGAGCACATTGTACCTGTTAAAAATCATGCCCAGCCGTGATGTGCATAGTTTTCTGGATCGTCAACCAGAGACTGTCAAAGCGGACTACCAGCAACTGCTACAAACTTGAATTCTCTGATCTAGACTCAGACCATGGGCTCCTTATTGCTATGGACCTCAAACAGGGTCGACTTGAAAACCCAGAGACTTTCTATAGTCAGCTACGAAAAGCCTACTTCGGAGCATGCAACGAAGCAGGTATGGAACAGGATGTCGTCTTAAAAACTCTGTTCCTCCGAAACCTACATGCCAGTTGGAGTTTTCATCTCAGAGTCCCAGCGTGTCCGCGTAACATGACTACACAAGAGTTACGGAACTCAGCCCACATAGCTTGCACCAAGCAAAAGATTATTTCTAAAAAGACTGTGATAAACCCCACAATCTCTGTCTCTGAGCACTGCTTGGAGTTAACCCTGGAGGGCGCCCCACACACCACAGTCACAGACCTTTTTACAGAGAGTCAATACCGTTCCAAGCCAGCAGAGGGCAACACAATCGTGGTGGTGCTCGTCCAAAGCACCAGAGCGAGCGCTCTGAAAGATTCTGGGACCGGCCACCCAAAAAGAGCCGATTCCCACCGCCTAGGACACAAAGCCCCGACAGCCAGCAGTGGAACCACTCTCGACATGACACTGGTAAGCTCAATCCTGAACCCACATCAGAAAAACACAGGGCAGCCACGTCTGAGACAGCAGAGATCCTAAGGGTGCTGAAAGAGCTTCTTTACATGAAAACTCGCAAGGAAGACAAGAAAGGCAAACCAAACATCTTATGTCTAAGCATAAGAAACCAACACCCTGTCTAACTGCCATCTGTATGAGCCAAGCACCCAGAACACTGCTCGTCATCCACAGACCACAGAGCTAACTGTCACATCACAAGGTGACAGCATCACCCAAGCTCCACAGCTGACAGCTGCACACCCTGAACGAGACAGCACAGGTCCTCACACCAGGTGCCACAAACACAAGGTACCAGAAAATGCTGTTTTGACTACCTGCCTTCGCAGCGAGCTACACAAGACCGGTCCTAACCACCCATCGATCGTCACACCTGCCCTGATGCCAACATTCCTGGGCAGCCTTGTCAAAAAGGGGGTGGGCCGAAAAGGAGTGAGCATGGAAGATCTGATCGACACAGTATCAGTCCTTACGGTGATCTCATCTCACCTTTTCAAAAGACTCCAATGTGAAGCTAAGAGACACTAAGATCGAACTCTTACACCTCAAACTTGTGAACTGAATGTACAGTCATACAGCCAGAATGACTGGTTTGAATAGGTTGCTTCCTGACAATCAGTCCGATGAGTCTAGTACATCCTAGTTATGCCTCACCAATGAACACTCATGCATTTCTCATCGGAAAAGACCTGCTAGACCACTTTGACCCTTTACTGAACTTCAAACAGCTAAAAGACTTTGCTCAAGTGCGAGAACCTCTTTCCCTCCAGCCACACAGGTTGCCAGAGCCAGACTTTCAGGTAACAGAGGTCACGGGAACTCCCACAGAGCCAGACTGCCAGGTCACAGAGGTCACGGGAACCCCAGCAGCCAGCCATGGGTACACAGCCCCAATGACAGACCAAAGCTCAAGTTCAATCCTCTGCACCTTAGTCAACGAACAGGGTACAGTGGTACCAGCTTACACCAAAGGGGTCGCTGTTAGGCTCAACCTGCGATGTGGTCAAACCTTAAACCACACGCTGGGTTTCTTCCAACCCTCACCTGAATGTGTGGAACTTGGACTCACACTTGAAGCCACACCCCTCACTGAAGTGTCATCTTGTGTTGTCTGCATTCCTTGCAACAACTGCACGGCAACTGACATCAACATTCGCAAGACCTACCAGCTGGGATGGCTAGTGAGCCATGACTTTAATGACTTTGAACTTGTACTACCTGTCATTGGGCCCATTCCACTTGCACTGATACCCGAAGGGAGTACAAACAACACATTGTTCACTGCACCCTTTAAATTTGTCGCCATCACATCTGTCATGTCGGTGAGCAAAGACCAGGTGTGCAGAATGGATCTGACAGATGACCAACACCTCGCAGTATACACAGTCTCCCACCAGAACATCAGTGACACTGATAAAGCTGCTACACCTCTCAATACCAAACTGACTGATGACACACCGACGGAGGAGCCTTACACAGGTTTTCATTCTAAAGTGCATCAAATTCTACAAGACGCTCATGCACTTCAGAGCGATATAGATCGCCAAAAACTCAGACAAGTTCTTTATAAGCTCAAAGAATCCTGTGCCAAAGACTCTTTAGACTGTGGTCTTACCAACCTACACACGGTGCGCATACCTACACACCCTGATGCTCCTCCCACTTCTGTCAAACAGGACAAGGTTCCCATCGCCTCACATGAACCACTGCAGGGGATTATCGAATCTATGCTGGAGAAAAGTGTCATCCATCCATGCAACAGCACCTACTCAGCCCTCATCTGGCCCGCCCTCAAACCTGATGGTGAGTGGCGACCCACCATTGACTACAGGAAACTGAATCAACAGGTGCCGCTGTCACGATGGCACAAGACCCAGCTGGAACAAGAAATGCCCCAAACCCGAGGAGCCACAATCTTCCCTACACTTGATGTGGCCTTTGGATTCTGGACCATTCTGGTGCACCCGGAAAACTAACACAAGCTGGCATTCACATTTGGCAACCGACAGTTCACCTTCAACAGGTGTCCATTCGACTATGCCGACTCACCAGCTGAACAAAGCATGTACAGACTCAAACTATGCTAGACTCAGTTTCTTGTGCCATTTTCCAAACAGGGAACAGGATGAAAAGTTTCAAAACTGCAAACAACAAGCCAGTGAAACACTAACACCTGTTCCAGCAATGTGATAACATCACAAAAACACACAATGTGACTGTGTACTGGAATAAGGTAAAAGGACACTCGAAGCTACCAGGTCTAGACAAGGACTTAAAAGATCAAACTGACACTCTCGCCAAAACTGGTGCACTAAACAACAGGCTGTGGTCACTCCCAACCCAGATCAACATAGCGGACATACAGGCTTCTGAAACCTCCATAATGACTTTGCTTAACCACCTCTCAGACCCCTCCATCCACCCTGGCACCCAGTCTACAGTCACTGACAACCAATGCCCCAGACCACTGCATGATACAAAGCACATGCTGCATGCACAGAACAACATTGTGGGTTGTACACCGTCTGACATCACAATGCCAGGGCTTGTAATGCCACGGAGAAAAAGGAAATGCCAATATATTTCCATGACGCATCATGTGCTGCACAACGCAGCACCAGAGCCACTGACAAGACACTGAAGCAAACGTCATGCCAGCAGCAAGATGTGGCAAAACAAGGGCCAGGGCGAGCTAAACCCAGCCGCCGCCCACGAAGCAAAGAGACTGCCCTGTCCAACCAAAGACAACCCTCACTTGTTTCTTCCTCCCCTTTCTCTCTCTCTCTCCCTGTTATCTGTACCAGGATGCTGCTGCGGTTCGCCATGCTGTGCTGTCAGGCAACCAGAGGACAGCTGCCACAGAGAGAACCACTGAGACTCCTGATCACCGATGACAGAGCACACTACCCCAGCACCGTAACCCAATACAGCTGGACAGGTGTCCGATGGAGAGAGGACTCCCTCACTCACACTGAGGCCGATGTCAGGTTGTGGAAGAGCAACACCCACACCAAGACACACATTCCAGATGTGGCGGCCTACCACGACAGCGACACACAGCTGTACCTGGCCCCAAATCTGCACATGTGTACTCTGACCAAAGACATTCATTATCTCTGCCTTAGCAAACCCTTCCTCAGAGACAACGCTGAAGGAACCTGCGCGTTGCAACCCCTGGTGAGCGACACACGCTGCCCTGCCGAAGCCAAGACTCGTATATAAGTCACAGAAACGCAAGCAGAGATTTTAGGTGACAGATGGCTCGTCAACACTCCTGTGCGTACAGCTACACTGACCTACAACCAGCAAGACACCGCCACCCGTGTAAACCTGCTTGACCAGAGCATGTGGATTCAAGTACTGAAAGGTGCCACCCAACATAATGACATTACTCCCGTCGACACAGCCCTCCAAGCAAGTCTTGATGTAAGGACCTCAAATAATTATTTAATTTGTTTCATGTCTGTGTTTATTGTAGATATTTGTTACTAATATAATGTGGAGGATAAATGTTAAAAGTTTCATAAATGATGTACTGTTGGGGGCGCTGTGAGAAGAAGGAGGGGTAACACGTTTTGTTCATGTAAAAACTTTTCAGCCCCAGAATCTGTCACAGAAAACAAAAGAGAAAAAAACAACCGGGGCAAATAAATCTACAAAAAAAGAAAAGCTGTCGTTGTCATTGTCCAAGGTGGCAACATAAAATTGGTGTTTCTGCTCGGTTTGTGACGGATTTCGGGAGGAAGAGAGCGGCGAGTGCAGAGCGGCCATCGAGTGATGAAACGAGCCGCGAGCCGCGAGTGCAGCTTGAGCTGAGAACGAGCCGCGAATCACGGAGAGAGTGGCTTTGAAACGGCGAAAAAACAACTGCAAAAGTGAGTTAATCTGTTCATTGAGTGGCCATAATGTTGCCTGTGTGGGAAGAGACGCTGGATGAAATCGAGGGTAAATTGCTCGAGTTATCTGCTTCGCAACTGAGAGATTTGTGTGAAATGTTAATGCTAAATGTGAGGGAGGATGAGACACACACGCCTCGTGCGCTGAGGAGACGTATTCTGCAGTATTTAGAGGGAGATGATGTTGTTTCACTTGAAGATGAAGGACTATCTATGTTATTAGATACAAAGGGGAAAATTGACAGTTTGATAAATGTTGATGAAGAGAAAACCGAGAGATCATCCAGTGCAGAAAATGAGCAAACCAACGAGGGGCAGCAAAAAGTTGACCTGGAGCACCACTCTGTGGGCGTTAGTGGAATTGCATCAGAAGCACCTGTGATAAACACTGCAACAGAATCAGTACGTGCCAGAACAGACCGAAAAATGGCAAATTCATCAGTTTCAGGAGAAAATGTCACACTAGTGCATCCAGTGTACAAAGAAGAACTCAAAATAATTGGACAAATTGGTGAACCTGGCCAGAGAGACAAATTAAACTTTACCAGCCTGGACAGACAGATTCACAGGGCATGCAAAAGGGGTTATGATGAGGGAGAAATTGTTGAGGCAGTCATTCAAGCCATCATCCCAGGTGTCAATTTGAGAAGTTATCTGGAGAGTAGAACAGACTTAACATTGCCTGTCCTTAAACAAATTCTCAGAGCACATTTTATAGAAAAGGATCCAACTGAATTGTATCACTCACTCACACGTGCAGTTCAAGAACCCAAGGAAACGCCTATCCAGTTCTTAGTTCGAGCCATGGATCTCAGGCAGAGGGTTTTGTCAGCATCTGAAAATGCAAAAACAGGATTAAGATATAATTATGAACTAATCCAGAATCAGTTTCTGCAGACAGTTATAAACTGGCCTTCATGATGACAGCATACGCACAGATCTAAAACCCTACTTGGAAAACCCATGCGTAGAAGATGAAGTGCTTATGGAGAAAATGAACATGTCATATAGTCTGGAGCTTGAACGAAAATCAAAGTTCTCAACCACTCGACCAAAAATAGCCAAGGTGGCCACAGTGATGGAAGAGGAACAGGCACATGCTGAACAAGATAAAGGTGTCATTATAAAAAAAGAGAAAGCCCCAAAGCCTAACAACCTGATGGAAAAGCTTGATGCACGAGACAAAAGTGATTTGTGAAGCAATCCAGAGCCTTACGTCTCAAGTAGCGAGCCTTGCTCAAACATCACAACCTCAGACAATCAGAAACAGTAACCAGAGATTCACTCGAAATCGATTTCCACCTGTTCGTGCAAGCACCAGGCGCTGTACCCAATGTGAGCAGTCCAACCCAGTGGGAAGATGTGAACACTGCTACAAGTGTGGCAGCAGTGAGCACTGGGCAGCGGGTTGTCGGAAACAAACTGTAACCAATGTGACATCAAGCAAGATTGAAATTACATCAGACATCATTGAAAGCTTACCAAAAGCTTGCTTATCTGAAGCACCATGGTCGAACAAACAGGAGAAAACAGCCAGTTTGGTGGGACGCAAATGCTTGGTGAAATGTTCTCTTGGAGGTGTTAATACAGCAGTGCTTTGGGACACGGGGTCACAGGTGTCAATCGTGGGCTCGGAGTGGAAGAAGAGACATCTCCCTGACACAGAGGTGAGACCAGTGAGAGAGCTACTTGAGGAGGGAGAACTCAACCTCACAGCGGCAAATGGGACGAGCATACCATATGAAGGCTGGATGGAAGTGGAATTTTGTCTGTCTGGAAACACTGAGACTGAAGGAGGGGGCACACACCTGCTGGCACCAATTCTCATTACATCCAGTGAATTGGAGAAACCCATAATTGGCTTTAATGTGATTGAGGAATTGGTCCAAGCTAACACAGCCCAGCAGATTCCTTTGAGTTTTCTTGTGAACACACTGAGTTCATCTCTGGAAGTTAGCCCTAGGAAAGCAAAAGCCGTTCTGTCACTGCTGAAGAAACGCAAAAACAGCAGCAGCTGTCAAATTGCAAGACTGGGACGAAAATCCATAATTCTTCCAAGGTGCGCGAGAGTGAACGTCAGCTGTGGCAAACTGAATAGGACGGTTACCCTTGGAACACACGTGATGCTGGAGCCCAATTCAGAAGTACCCTGGCCGGCAGGTATAAAGGTAAACAAACAGCTTATTCAGATGCCTCAAAACGAGAATGACAACATTACAGTGATGGTGGAAAATAACACGAAATAAGAGGTGACACTTACAGCACGAACTGTCCTGGGGTGGCTGCATACAGTGGATGCCATCCATCAGCTGGAAGTGAAACCACCGCCTCCGTCTGAATCCCAATTTCAGATATCACAATGTGAAAATGACTCAACTCCAGGGACTCCAATCAGGGTTCAGGAGAGTGAAGGATGGGACCCTCCAGTGGACCTCAGTCACTTACCTGGGGAACAACAGGAGCGTGTGAGACAGCTGTTGAGAGAGAATAGTGGAGTGTTTGCTAAGGATGACTGGGATACTGGATGTATTCAGGATCTCACAATGGACATTCGTTTGAAAGACAACATCCCTGTTCAAAAGACGTACAATGCAATACCACGACCCCTGTATCAAGAGGTGAAGACCCACATACAGAACTTGCTGAGTCAGGGGTGGATCCAAAAGTCAACATCCTCCTATTCCTCGCCAGTTGTGTGTGTGAGAAAGAAGGATGGGAGTTTGCGTCTATGTGTGGACTACCGGCTGCTCAACGAGAAGACATACCCTGACAGGCATCCTATCCCACGAATCCAAGAGATCCAAGAAAATCTAGGGGGGAACTCCTGGTTCACTGTGCTGGACCAGGGTAAAGCTTATCATCAGGGCTTCATGGGTAAAGACAGTAGGGCATACACAGCATTCATAACACCCTGGGGGCTTTACGAATGGGTGCGGATACCTTTTGGCCTCACAAATGCACCCGCCGCTTTTCAGAGGTACATCGAAGAGTGTCTAGGAGAGTTAAGGGATGATATCTGTGTTCCCTATCTTGACGACGTGTTAGTCTTCAGCAAGGACTTCGAACAGCACCTAGAGGACTTGAAGAAAGTGCTACAGCGACAGGAACAGTGTGGTATCAAGCTAAGGCCAAGGAAATGTGACTTCTTTAAGCGGGAAGTCTGCTATGTGGGCCGCATCATCTCTGAACAGGGGTACAGCATGAACCCCAAAGAAAAAGAGGCTGTGCAAGCACTAAAGTGGGAAACACCAAGCACTGTTCGTGAGGTGAGGAAGCTCATGGGTTTCCTTGGTTACTACAGATCATACATTGCAGACTTTGCCAGAATAGCCAAGCCTTTATATGAACTGTTAACAAAGCCCAGCATGTGCAAGACGAAAGGCTCAGGAAAAAGAGGGAACTCATCCTCACAAGCACCTCCATCACAGCCAGTAGAGTGGACAGGGCGACATCAGGAAGCGCTGGAGAAGCTGATCGCGGAGTTGTCAAACCCACCCATAATGGCATACCCAGACTTTGAACAGCTGTTTGTCCTTCATGTTGATGCGTCAGAAGAAGGGCTGGGAGCCGTACTGTACCAACGACAGGGAGGCAAACTCCGAGTAATTGGTTATGGGTCTCGGACCCTGACCCCTGCCGAAAAGAACTACAAGCTGCATTCTGGGAAGTTGGAGTTCCTCGGACTCAAATGGGCGATCACAGAGCGTTTCCGGGATTTCCTATTTCATGCGCCACATTTCACTGTCTACAGTGATAATAACCCGTTGACATATGTCATGAAAACGGCAAAGCTCAATGCAGCGGGTCAACGGTGGGTTTCTGAGCTGGCAGACTACCGTTTCACTTTGAAATATAGACCAGGAACGGCAAATCGAGATGCAGATTTCTTATCACGGAGATCAGTTCCCATTGAAGTCACAGTCAGAGAGTGTACTCAGGAATGTGAGCCAGAAGTGCTGGGATCAATTGGGGAAGTCCTAAAAGCCCAACGACGTGCGGACGTGGATTGGATATCTGCAATCACTTGCAACATAGATGTCTTACCAGAGGAACTGAAGGGTGGACCAGAGATCTGTCAACGGCTAACACCGCAGGATATCAGGAGTGCCCAGCTGAGTGATCCAGTCGTCAGCCGAGTACTTGATCTGAAACAAAAACAAATCAATCTCAAACACAAAGAAAAATTGAGGGAACCGGAAGCTGTGAGACGACTCTTACGAGAATGGCATCACCTGCAGATTAATGAGGAAGGTGTCCTGCAAAGAAAAATAATGACCAGAACTCAGTTAGTTATTCCAGAAAACTTGAAAAGTATGATATAGAAGTACTTACATGAAGACATGGCCCACCTAGGTGCCGATCGTATGGTGGCAGCAGCTCGTGCACGGTTCTTCTGGCCGAAAATGAGAGAAGAGATGGAACATTATGTCACAAGAGTGTGTCGATGCCTAAGACAAAAGAAACCAAACCGAATCACCAGAACTCCAATACAGAGCATTGAGACAGCAGCTCCATTTGAGATGATTTCGATTGATTACCTGCACCTGGAGAGAAGCAGAGGGGGAGCAGAGTATATCCTCATGGTCATTGACCATTTTTCAAAGTTTGCTCAGGCTTACGCCACCAGAAACAAGTCTGGAAAGACCGCAGCCCGGAAAATCTTTGAAGATTTCATCATGCGTTTTGGTTATCCTGGAAAGATCCACCACGACCAGGGGAGGGAGTTTGAGAACAGCCTGTTCCAAAAGCTACAGAGTTACTGTGGGATTAGGCATTCTCGTACAACCCCCTACCACCCCCAAGCTAACCCGGCAGAGAGGTTTAATAGGACATTGTTGGGGATGTTGAGGACCCTAGAGGAAACAGAGAAGTCGAATTGGGCAGAACACCTGAACAAAGTTGTCCACGCCTATAATTCTACTGTGCACGAGTCAAACGGGTTTTCTCTATTCTTTCTCCTTTTTGGTCGAGAACCAGTTCTTCCAATTGATCTTGTGTTCCCCACAAAGCAAGTAAAGAACACTCAGTCTCACACCGACTACGCTGAAAAGTGGAAAAGGTCTATGCAAGAAGCATACGAGATTGCAAAAAAGAACATGAAGAAGACTGCTGCAAGGGGGCAAAGAAATTACAATCGGAAGGCATGGAGTTCTGTCCTGGAGCCAGGGGATCATGTGTTGGTGAGGAACCTGTCAGAAAGAGGTGGCCCAGGAAAACTGCGAGCGTTCTGGGAAAAGCAAACGTATGTGGTGAAAGAAAGGAGAGGAGATGGCCCGGTGTATGTAGTCGGACCGTTGGATGTGACTGGAAGGGAAAGAGTGCTGCACCGGAACCTTCTATTGCCTTGTCCTTACCTGGTTGATGAGCAGAGGACACCTGATGTTCGTCTGGAAAGAAAAGGATGTCAGAGGAACAGTTCAAAACAGAGAGCACAACCACGACTAAATACTCACCATGAAAGCACTGACAGTTCCAACGATGAGGAGGTTGACTTGTGGGTTCCAATGCAGAGAGCAGGAACATATCTGGATCCATGTGCAGCAGAATTTCATCCTGGAAGAGAGGAGAGAAACAGGAAACCTGAAAAGGAAACTGACATTGAAGAACTCGTTGATGAATCTGTAAACATACCTGATTCGGATAAGTCAGATGAAGAAGTGCTGGGAGATCTTCAAGGGGAGCAGGAGCTGGAGGAAAGATTCATTGGAGAAGCCGAGCATGAAGATAGTGATTTGGCATCTGAACCTATCAGGAGAACTTCTGCCAGAACCAGGCAACCTAGGAATCTGTACAGGTATGACACCCTGGGTGAGCCCACGCTTCGACCAGTGAACTGGAGTGTTTGTGGTGGAAATACTGACGTGAGAACCTGCTGTGTACAACCCCAGCTGAGCATCGATCACCTGAATTTGTATCCTTCATACTAAGTAACACTAGTGAGAGTTGGAAAAAATTTATGTTCAAAGTAATCATTTTGTTAAGTGAGTTATAAACAGTTTAGGGTTTTGTAAGTTTACAATCACAATAATGCTTTAAAGCAGAGTTATAGGTTGGTCAGCTAAAGGTATATTTGATAGGCTGGATGAAACGCTAAGAGATTAATGCATTACTTAGGTGACATTTGAAATGTGTTAATACATTGTGGAGGTGTAGGTGGTTGTGTCCACTTGTCATTGCAGGATGTTCTGGGGGGCCCACCAGCGAGCCTAAAGACAAGACATCTCTCAACATGCAACAAATCTAAAAGTTTAGATCATTGTTATTATGTCACAGTTGTATGGAAGTAAACTATATTGTTAAGCTGAAAAAGCATGTACATCACACTGTAATTGAAACTTACATTTTCAGTATATACCCAGAGATAGTAAATTAAAAATGTTTTGTAACATTTTATTTTTTTTAGTGGGGGAGGGTGTAAGACCTCAAATAATTATTTAATTTGTTTCATGTCTGTGTTTATTGTAGATATTTGTTACTAATATAATGTGGAGGATAAATGTTAAAAGTTTCATAAATGATGTACTGTTGGGGGCGCTGTGAGAAGAAGGAGGGGTAACACGTTTTGTTCATGTAAAAACTTTTCAGCCCCAGAATCTGTCACAGAAAACAAAAGAGAAAAAAACAACCGGGGCAAATAAATCTACAAAAAAAGAAAAGCTGTCGTTGTCATTGTCCAAGGGGGCAACATTGACAGCCCGTTCTGAACCTGTCATCTGTGGTCCGAGCCTGGACTGCTGCCGACACTACACGGTGCATCTCGACTGTCATTGGTCACACCCTGACCCTCGGCGTGACCTTCATCCTATACAGGAAGCTCAACGAGATGCAAACCTCTACAGCCAAACTCACGACAACCGTAGCTGGAGGTCTCCAATGTAATCATGAACCACCTGCCATCATGATCCACCTGCTACACGACCATCATGATTCACCTGTCATCTGCCCATAGCGAGAGAAAAAAAAAAATGAGCAAAAGAGCAAAAGGAAAAATGGCCGCTGGCGTGTGAACGCTTGAACACCTGATGTAGGCGCCTGACTATTTTATTAATAATTTTATTAATAACTGCTGCTAAATTATCAAGACACCGCCAGCCACTTGCTTGAGTGATTGAGCAAACCTTTATTTCTATTATTTGAAGATTTGGCTGCAATTATAGCTGTATTAAGGATGCTATCTCAAGTTTGGTTTTGTTGTGCGTCATCGCGGAGATCTCGCTTCAATCTATTTGGGATGCGTTGCACCAAGTGAAAGAGCAAGTAACAACTGAAGTAAAAGCCCATCTGGACATTCAAATTGGGTCTATTCAGGCAGGCCTAATGGATATTCAGCAGTCATTGGGCTTTCTTACTGGACAAATCAATGAGTTGCAGCAACGTGTGAGCACAAATGAGGACACGATTGGTAATCTGGAGGTGTGAGTGTATGCTCTGGTAAAGGACAATTATTACCTGAAGGAGAAATTGGAGGATCTTGAGAACAGGAGTAGGAGATCCAATCTGTGCTTTATTAATATACCGGAGAGGAAAGAGGGGGGAAGCATGGTCACTTTCAGTGGAGAGCTGGTTGTCATGCTGTTCGGGAAGGAACACTTCCCCACGCCACCTGTTGTGGAGAGGGCGCATCGCTTACCAGCATTCGTCCGCTTGCCCAGGTCTGACGGAACTCCAAGACCTATCCTGGTAAAGTTCTTGAACTTCCAGGAAAAGGTGAAGATCCTGAGACTGGCCAGGGAGAAGAGGAGTTTAAGATGGGAGAATCCTGAATTTACATCTATCCGGATTTCAGTCCTGGTTTGGTGAAAAAACGAAGGGAGTTTGACCGGGTGAAAAAAAAGCTCTGTGCCGCCGATATCAAGTACTCCCTGCAGTATTCCAGCACACAGAGGGTAATTGTGGAAGGGAAACCAAAACTTTTTTATTGTCCCAAGGAGGCTGAGAAGTTTTATCGTGACCTCCTGGAGGGGACATAAGTAATGTTAAAGAAACGGTGAGCACGTACCAGCCAAGGACGGTTGTTAACTATAAAGTCTAGGACTTTTTCTGTTTTCCTCTTTGTAAACGACGATGTAATATAGTTAGCTGGAGCTTGGTGAGTTCAGTATTTTTGTGTTTGTCATAAAGTAACGTTTGTAATACCTTGGTGCTGACAAAACATTTATTCAAAACATTTATTCTAGATAAAAACATTTCTCTGATTCATTTTAATAGTAGGAGCTTACAATCCAATTTTGAAACCATTCAAGACTATTTGAACCAGTTTAAGTCTCAATTTAATATCATATCTATTTCAGAAACATGGTTGAATGATGAAAAAACAAATGAGTTTGCTATAAATGGTTACAAAATGTTTTACACAAACCGGATAAACAAGAGAGGAAGAGGTGTGGCTCTCTATATAGATAAATATATTAATTGGAGTATTGTGGACAGTATGTGTTTAATGGTGGATGATCTATTTGAATGTGTGACTGTTGAATTGGTACTTCCAAAAAATAGAAATATTATTGTAAGCTGCATTTATAGGATGCCAGGATCCGACTTGACAATATTTAGGGAATGGATAGAAAAAATATTTACTAATAACAATAAAAAATATATTATATGTGGGGATTTTAATATTAACTTGTTAAATCCCCATAAACACAAAAGTACAGATGAGTTTCTTTATACCATGTTTTCATTGGGTTTGTACCCACTCATCACCAGACCCACCAGAATTATATCACATAGTGCCAAACTTATAGATAACATATTCTGTAATATTTTTGACAATAACATAACAGGTGGGTTTTTAGTGACTGATGTTAGTGATCACTTACCAGTGTTCATGGTATACGATCTTAACTGTAAATTATCTACAACTGTACAAAGTGAATATTACCGTAGAGTCATAACTGATCAATTAATTATAGCACTGAAAAATGAGTTGGCGAGCCTAAACTGGGAACCTATTTATCAATTGTCCAATGTAAATGCAGCATTTAACACATTTCTTGAAATTTTTATTATACTCTATAACAAACACTGTCCGATCAAAAAATTTACTATAAGAAAATATATAAAAACATCCTGGATAACAAAAGGGCTTGCGAACTCGTGTAAAAAGAAACATTTTCTATATAGGCAATTTTTTTAGGTATAGAACTAGTGAAAATGAACAAAAGTATAAAACATATAAAAACAAATTAACTAGAATATTGAGAGTAAGTAGAAGATAATATTATACTGAGTTATTGATTAATAAGAAATATGACATAAAATCAATTTGGAAAGTTTTGAACACTGTGGTTCCAACAGCTCATGTTATCCTGAGTACTTTGTGGAAAATGGCACAATTATACGAGACAAAATAATGATCGCGGATAGATTTAATCGTTTTTTTGTCAACGTTGGACCTGAACTGGCGCAAAAAATTCTAACCAAATTCTAACCAAATGAACAGATTAAGGGACTAATTGACATAAATTCTAATACCATGTTCCTCACTCCAACTGATGAGAGGGAGGTTATGAAAGTAGTTAGGGACTGCAAGAACAAAACATCCCAAGACATATATAACATCGATATGAGGATTGTTCATAATGATGCAGAAAAAATTATGAATCCATTCACATATAACTGTAACTTATCCTTTCAACTCGGTCATTTTCCATCGCAAATGAAAACTGCTAAAGTTATACCAATTTTAAAGTCAGGGGACAAACACTTTTTTAATAACTATCGGCCTGTTTCCCTCCTGCCACAGTTTTCCAAAATTTTAGAAAAATTATATGACAAAAGACTCCGGAGTTTCATTGATAAACACCAATTACTATCTGATTGTCAATATGGGTTCAGGGAAAATAGATATACTTCACATGCATTAATTGATTTATTGGAAGAAATCACAGATGGTATTGAAGGAAGTAAATTTGTTTTGGGAATTTTTATAGATCTCCAAACGGCCTTTGATACCATTGATTACCAGATTTTAATAAAAAAGATGGAGGACTATGGCATAAGGGGAATAGCAAAGAAATGGTTGGAGAGCTATCTAGGCGAGAGGAGACAGATTGTTGAGATTGATCAATATAAATCAGGGCTTCTGAATATAACGTGTGGAGTATAGCAGGGGTCAATCCTGGGATCTACACTATTTCTAATGTATATTAATGAATTATGTAAATTATCATCGAAAATGAAATTTATCCTTTTTGCTGATGATACCAATATTATCTGTGCCGATGATAACCTGGAGCAACTTTTGGCTTCGGTAACTGTGGAATTGGTAAAGTTAAAAACCTAGTTTAATACTAACAAACTGTCATTGAATTTGAAAAAGACAAAAATCATGCTGTTTAGTAATCGTAAATGTAATATACCTGTTAAAATTGTTATTGATGACACACTAATAGAAAAGGTTCAACAAAATACATTCTTGGGCGTTATAATAGATGAAAAGATCTCTTGGAAAACCCACATAAGCTTCCTGAGGACAAAAGTGGCTAAATGTGTTGGAATGATGAAAAGATCATGTAATTTTCTGAACACTAAAGCTTGACTTCTACTGTATCACTCATTCATTATGTCATATTTATATTATTGTGTTGAAATTTGGGGGAACTGTTACAAAACCCACTCACTCTGCAGAAAAAGGCCATTAGGATTGTCTCTGGTGTTCATTACAGACATCATTCCAATCCATTGTTTGTAGAGCTGGAAGTACTTAAACTGCAGGACGTGATCAACTTTAAAACTGCTCAAATTATGTTCAGGGCATCTCAAAACTCTCTGCCTTCTAATGTTCAACATTTATTTCGTGATAGAGATGCTCATCATAGTTACACACTAAGAGGAAATAAAAATAAATATCTGCACAAATTTAGAAGCACTTTAAAATCAATGTGTATCTCAGTGCGGGGAGTGAAGATTTGGAATTATTTGGTCATTTTATTAATATGTATTTTGATAGGGGTGTGTGTTGCATAAAGTGGTTAATCCTGTTATGCGAGGATTATGAATTGCTGACTTGTAAATTGGAAATGTTTTTGGAATGAATGTTCTCACAAAGAGTCATGATTCTATAACCCTATCCCCCTCACCAGATCATACAACTTTATGACCTATGGGAAACAGGACAGGAAAGCTAACTCTTAGAAAAGAGAATAGAACCCTTTTATTTTCTCAATGTATTCTAAATGTATTCTGGCTTAGTGGAAAGCACCGGCAGTGATACGTACGTCACTCATTGTTTACACATAGATTTCGGAAGTGTTACCTTTCACTGTGAAGATCTAAACATATTTAGACGTACAGCAAAATTGCAATGGAAGACGATTTTGATATATATCAACAGACAACTTTGAATTTTTTTCACAACCATATTTATTTGAACCAGAATAAATAGATCAAGAACTCAGAGTGATGGAGGAAGCATCCGTTGCAGCAGACAGAGATCTCTTCAAAATTGGTGGCGTTCTAGCAGCAAGTGTTGTGAGATGCCAACAGAAGTGGAGAGCTTATTTTTTTCACAAATGGAACATAGCACTGCCACAACTACAAGATGACGATGAGGACATTGACAGTATTGCATCACACACCTGCCTGACTGAAGATCCTGAGTTTTCTCAGCTGTTGAGCCGCAGCGTTTTGCACATTGTGTTTATTTTGTTATGTATAATCTGGAGATGATATCCAATACCAGAGGGACCCAATGGCACGCTGTAATGTGTTGTATTTTTATTATAATCGCAATGATTATAGGGTGCATTATAAACCAATTAATTAATTACAATTACTGGATTATATTTCAGACAGTGCAGATTGGTGGCGTATCGTGTAGTAAACAGTAAACAATGAGTGACGTACAAGCACGAGAGATCACTTCTGGCACTTTCTGCGCTTGCGCAGACTAAGCCAGAACATGCGCACATGTCACACACCAGGAAGCACGAGCGCTCTCAGATCAAAGTCAAAGTCACCTTTATTTATATAGCGCTTTAAACAAAATACATTGCGTCATAGCAACTGAACAACATTCATTTGGAAAACAGTGTCTCAATAATGCAAAATGATAGTTAAAGTCAGTTCATCATTGAATTCAGTTATGTCATCTCTGTTCAGTTTAAATTGTGTCTGTGCATTCATTTGCAATCAAGTCAATGATATCGCTGTAGATGAAGTGAACCCAACTAAGCAAGCCAGAGGAGACAGCGGCAAGGAACCGAAACTCCATCGGTGACAGAATGGAGAAAAAAACATTGGGAGAAACCAGGCTCAGTTGGGGGGCCAGTTCTCCTCTGACCAGACAAAACCAGTAGTTCAATTCCAGGATGCAGCAAAGTCAGATTGTGCAGAAGAATCATCTGTTTCCTGTGGTCTTGTCCTGGTGGTCCTCTCAGACAAGGTCTTTACAGGGGATCTGTATCTGGGGCTCTAGTTGTCCTGATCTCCGCTGTCTTTCAGGGCAGTAGAGGTCCTTATAGGTGCTGATCCACCATCTGGTCTAGATAAGTACTGTATCCGGGTGACTGCAGTGATCCTCTGATCTGAACACAGACTGGATCTGGTGGCCACGGTGACCTCGGAACAAGAGAGAAACAGACAAATATTAGCGTAGATGCCATTCTTCTAATGATGTAGCAAGTACATAGGGTGTTATGTGAAGTGTTTCCGGTTCCGGTTTACCTAATTAATGCAGCCTAAAAATCCTTTAACGGATTTGGATATTAAAAGCAAATTAGTATGTTATGTGTTTGCCAGGTTAAAGAGATGGGTCTTTAATCTAGATTTAAACTGCAAGAGATGTGTCTGCCTCCCGAAATCAGTTGGACGTGGTTGTGTACAAGAGGTAAAAACAATACAATATCATTCGCTTTCTCACACAAACCATTCATTTCGTGTCTTAGGTCATCAATGTGTACTTACAATGGGGAATTGTTTAATTTGGACTTCTCTGTGCATGCTCTTTGAGGTGGTTGTATGTAAACAAGCTACAGGTAGTCCAAAATGCAGCATGTAGTCCTTACCAGGTCAAGAAAATATGCTCATATTACCCCAATTTTACAGTCTCTGCACTGGCTACCTATTAAGTTCCGTATCAGTTACAAATTATCATTACTTACCTATAAGGCCCTAAATGGTTTAGCTCCTGCGTACCTAACTAGCCTTCTACCACGCTACAACCCATCACGCACCCTAAGGTCACAAAACGCTGGACTTTTGGTAGTTACTAGGATAGCAAAGTCCACTAAAGGAGGTAGAGCTTTCGCAAATTTGGCTCCCAAACTCTAGAATAGCCTTCCTGATACTGTTCGGGGTTCAGACACACTCTCTCTGTTTAAATCTAGATTAAAAACTAATCTCTTTCGCCAAGCATTCGAATAATGTATCTCTTAAATTGTGAGTGTAGTTGCATCTGATCAAATGTGCATTTTTATTCATTAGCTTGGGTTAAACTAATTTCAGTTTGTTGGATCAGCAGCTATGCTAATGATGTCTCTATTTTGTTTCTATGTTTTGCCACGCGATTTACATCCCGTGGTAACTAGGATTTACACAAGAGGTGGACCTCAGATGATGCTAACCCTGAATCAACAAACAGAACTAACAAATATTGCTACAAGTGTGACTGCATCATATAACAATTATTAATTAATAATATTAATAGTGTTCATCGTCTGGCTGACTACGTCTTGTATTAATTTTTTCAAAAAATCCTGTCAAACATGCACAAACTGACAGTCACCACCATAAGCTACTACTAAATATTGTAGAAACATAATTTTCTGTAAAGTTGCTTTGTAACGATTCGTATTGTAAAAAGCGCTATACAAATAAACTTGAATTGAATTGAATTGAATGGTGACCATAGACCTGCATTATTTGAGTCACAGACAAGAATGGTTTGACCTAAAAATATCAAAATGGCAACGTTGGTTTGGGCGATACGCACAATCGTACAGCCTAGAACATAACACGGTGACCTCGGAACAAGAGAGAAACAGACAAATATTAGCGTAGATGCCATTCTTCTAATAATGTAGCAAGTACATAGGGTGTTATGTGAAGTGTTTTCGGTTCCGGTTTACCTAATTAATGCAGCCTAAAAATCCTCTAACGGATTTGGATATTAAAAGCATATTAGTATGTTATGTGTATGCCAGGTTAAAGAGATGGGTCTTTAATCTAGATTTAAAAAGCAAGAGTGTGTGTGCCTCCCGAACAATGTTAGGTAGGTTATTCCAGAGCTTAGGCGCCAAATAGAAAAAAAGGATCTGCCGCCCGCAGTTGATTTTGATATTCTAGGTATGATCAAATTGCCTGAGTTTTGAGAATGTATCGGACGTAGAGGAGTATAATGTAAAAGGAGCTCATTCAAATACTGAGGTGCTAAACCATTCAGGGCTTTATAAGTAATAAGCAATATTTTAAAATCTATACGATGTTTGATAGGGAGCCAGTGCAGCGATGACAGGACCGGGCTAATATGGTCATACTTCCTGGTTCTAGTAAGAACTCTTGCTGCATTCTGGACTAGCTGTAGTTTGTTTACTAAGCGTGCAGAACAACCACCCAATAAAGCATTACAATAATCTAACCTTGAGGTCATAAATGCATGGATTAACATTTCTGCATTTGACATTGAGAGCATAGGCCGTAATTTAGATATATTTTTGAGATGGAAAAATGCAGTTTTACAAATGCTAGAAACGTGGCTTTCTAAGGAAAGATTGCGATCAAATAGCACACCTAGGTTCCTAACTGACGACGAAGAATTGACAGAGCAATCATCAAGTCTTAGACAGTGTTCTAGGTTATTACAAGCAGAGTTTTTAGGTCCTATAATTAACACCTCTGTTTTTTCTGAATTTAGCAGTAAGAAATTACTCGTGATCCAGTTTTTTATATCGACTATGCATTCCATACGTTTTTCAAATTGTGTTTCACTGGGCTGCGAAGAAATATAGAGCTGATTATCATCAGCATAACAGTGAAAGCTAACACCATGTGTGTTTAGGTGAAGACATCGTCGATCGCTGGAGAAACAAAGGCAGAAGAAGCAGACAAACACAGCAAACAGCAAGACAACACCTCCATGACAGTTACTGTACTGGTGCAGGCATCAGGTTATTTAGGTACACGTGGTTAAGTTCAATTAATCAATGTAGTTTAGCACATTGAGGATAGCTTAGATCATTTTGGAAATTGTTGTTTTATTTTGATTTATCAATCAAATTTGTGGTTAACTTTGTTTGGTTCTTCTAGGTTGTCTTACTTTACACATTTACCGTTAGTTTTCTAGTAATTTAATTTTCAATTCAATGAATTGACCTATCATGCATGGAGCTCCCTGGCTTCCATTCAGTTTAGAGTGGCTGGCGTATATTAGGTGTTGCGAATCAATCCTAATATCAGACCTTCGACCCTTGCAGGGTGTCTAGGCGTTTCACCTACTCAGGAAAGGGGAAGGAGAAGGATAGGTAAAAGAAGAACAAAACAAAACAAGGCTGCTGTGGGTTTTCCTAGCATGGGTTACAACTACTATTGAGCTAGGATGTCAGGTGCAGCTAGTGTGTCATGAACCTTAACTTAGTGTCAGGTGTTCTACCTATTGTGAGGATGGCTGCACGTTTCTTCATGGTGGGTATGTGTAACTTTGTTACACTAAAAGTTGGATATTCTACCTGTGGGAAGAATATGTTTGTTGACTGTGTTATCAGTAGATGTGTTTACCTCTGGGTGTAGGTAATGTTGTGTGTTACTGGTGTAGTGCATGTGTGGTCAGATCTGTTCAAGTCTGTGTTGTCTCCCCCTTTTTCTAGCATGTCACTGAAGACTGGCTCTCTGCATCCTTGGCTTGGATGAGGGCGTGTCCATGGTCTAATGAGGGTCAGTCCAGCAAGGCAGGAAGTTCTTTAGCACGCAGTCGGAGGCAGTTTGGCATGGCTGTGTGAAGCTGGGTTGCAAAACTTTGTCTCCTATGTTGCATTCTTCTTGTGATGCCTTCTGGCTGTAGCAGACTTTCTGACCATCTGTGCTCTGGTGGTTGCTGTTGCACAGACAGGGAATGTGGTTCTTGGAGTTGGAGTTAATTTGACAGTTTGTTAGTGACTGTGTTAGGTGTCTGAGGTGATGTCCTTTAGTACCTCAGATTTTTCATCAACAGTTGGCCGTGAAAGACTTGTTCGTTCTGGGTCGTTGTTGAAGTCGTTGGGGAAGTCGTGGCCTAATGGTTAGAGGGTTGGACTCCCAATCGAAGGGTTGTGGGTTCTAGTCTCGGGCCGGACGGAATTGTGGGTGGGGGGAGTGCATGTACAGTTCTCTCTCCACCTTCAATACCACGACTTAGGTGTCCTTGAGCAAGGCATCGAACCCCCAACCGGGCGCCGCAGCATAAATGGCTGCCCACTGCTCCGGGTGTGTGCTCACAGTGTGTGTGTGTGTGTTCACTGCTCTGTGTGTGTGCATTTCGGATGGGTTAAATGCAGAGCACAAATTCTGAGTATGGGTCACCATACTTGGCTGAATGTCATTTCACTTTTCACTTTTTCACTTTTTTGAACAGGTGCTTGTCATCTCTGATGTGGTGCACCAGTTGATCACCGGCCTTCCGTTCTGTCGCTGGTCACAGCGAGCATGACTCAAATTTGTGGTCACCTGCATGTAAATTGTCTTGAAGGAACTCTCTTAGTTGTTCCATGACTTGTTCCGTGTCTTCCAATGGTAAGCGGTCATGTTCTTGGGCATACTCAGCACTGTGCGTGTCTGAGTGGTGCTGAGGTGGGTTTTGTTGTCGCTTACCCACACGAGTTGCTCTTGGATGAGTCAGATGATTACCTTTGGATATCTGGTTAGGTTTCCAGATGTTCTTATCCTTTTGGTTTCTTGAGAAGCGTGGCTGGTCCCATGGATTTTTCCAGCAGTTGGGCTGAAAGCGGTTGTGGATATGGGCGTCACGTTCTCTGTGCTCTTGATGGAAGGCTCTGGTGTTGTGATGCCACTGGGTGTCGTCCAGTGCAAGGCTTGAGTCTTTGTTGACAGAGTTCAAGAGTGTGGATGTTTTGTTACCTTTCTTTGAGGCCAACTTCTGCTTGTTATAGGCCTTCTGTGTTAGGTCACGCAAATGTTGGATGGTCATGGAGTTCGGACAGGCCATGACACCTAGATGGTGACTGACTCCGGGGTGCAGATTCTTTAGGGAGAGGGTTTTGAAGTTCACATCCTCTTCAAGGTCAGGGCTGTTGTGTGCACCAAAGTAGGCTTGTCGGAGTCGGTTGTAATAAGCTTGTGGAGTCTCTTGACGAACTTGTTTGGTTTCCAAGGCAGTTAACAGTCCATGTTCAGACTCTGGGTCTGTAAACTCTTTAATCAGGACCTAACGAAGTTGCTGGTAGTTTGACTTGGTTTGACTGGGCTGTCGATCTAGAAAGTTTCGTACCTCGGGACTGGACGTGGCTCTAAGGAGGTATAACCAGTCTCTGTCAGTCACATGAGGTCTCACTTCCAGGTGAAATTCGATATCTCGCAGGTAAGCTTGGATGTCGGGGCTCTCTGTGGAGTTCGGGTTGAACCTGCTGATGTTTTTAGACAGCTTGTTGAGGTCTTTGATGGTCATCCCGTGGGCAGCTTCAAGGCCTTGGACGGGAGGTTTTCTTTCGTTGGCAGGAAAGGGTTGTGTGGCGAAGGCAGGTGAGGTTTTGGGTTGTGGCCCTTCGCTCCTTTCGTCATATGCCAGTTCTTGGACGTGGGACTCTGCTCTGCTCAGCAGTGATGAGGCTAAGAGAGGTTTTTCTTTCCTTGGCTCTTGTTTGTGCTTGTAAGCATTTTGGAGTTCTTTTCTGACCATGTAGAGCTCATCATTGGTATCGTCTAGTTGTTGGGTCAGATTGTCCATTTCAGTTCTGTACCTTCCAAGGTGGTCTTTCAAAGCACTGATTTCAGAGTTCTTGTTTCTGATGTCTAGCTTGGCTTTCTCTAGTAGCTGTTCGGCATACTGGAGTCTGTTTACCAGGTCTTTCTGAGCAGCCGTTGCATGTTGCTGGTCGAGCTGAGCTGCTGCCAGGGCTGCTTGGAGCTTCATAACTTGTTCTGTTGTATCCTGCTCCCTCTCCCTGGGTGCTTTGAGTTGATTTTGAACTTTCACTTCCAGCTTGTCTATGCGATGTTGAGCACGTGTCAGCTCCTCTTGAAGGTGGGTGATGTGCTTGTCGCTCAGTTTCAGCTGGGTTGTGAAGGCATAGCTTAGTGAGCTCGTGATCTTGACTAGCTCCTCGTGGTTGTTGTTCTGGCTTGAATCTTGTGTCAGGAATCTTCTCAGGATTAGGATTATTATTAAAAATAATAACAGTTCAAATGTCTTTGGAGTGAGGCTGTCTGTCATGCCTCTCAGCAAAGTGTTCACATCAGCCCCATGGGCAATGGGGTCTGCAGTCTGCGGCATGTTGGCACGCTGGGGAGAAGAGAGACTGACACAGATCTGTGTGGAGTAAAAGCCTATGTGTGGTGGGACAACTAAGTGTTGTATCAGTGATTGTGAACCACTAGTGAAATGTGGTGATGACTGTGTTGGTCTCAGGGTGTCTAAGTAGACTAGAGATGCGAAGACTTTGTCACTCTAATGAGGAAGAGGAAAAGAGAGACAGAGGTGAAAAACAAATTCAAATGACAAGCAAAATTTCTGTTTTTCAAATGAGGAAAATTATTTTTTCCAATTAAATGTTATCAAAAACATAAACAATATTATTATATTTCTTGCTTTGGACAAAAGAATACAATAATAATTCTGATATCTCTTTTCTTAGTCTGACAGGATTGACACCGTACACCTTTCAGTTGGACCGCTCACCAGGGAGTCTACGAAGGCGACAGTTGTTCAACACGTATCTCTATTAAATTGATCTCAACGTTGGATGAGATGCTAAAACTTGGATTGCGTTTCCAAATGTAGGGAGGCTAGGAAGAACAAAGGAGAGGATGATTACAATCAAAATTCATAAGGATGATTCAACGTCTTTGGCACGATTGTGTATTTAATTCACTTAGAATTGATTGATGGTTCTTACATGTCCTACAAATGTAAAAAGAGAAGAGGAAAGTAAAGGAGAGAGAGGACGGAGATGGTAAGTCTCAGTAGCGGTTATCTGAACTACAAGGAGAGCGTTGTGTTAGTTGCTGCACAACTAATCAAACAAAATAAACTTCAAGTGAAAGAGAGTTGTCTTTCTAATTTATTTGAACTCGTAGTGAGGGATAACAATGTCTCCTTTTAGGGCTCAGGTTTGTCGTTCCCAGGCTAGGATACACAAAAGAAATGGTAAGAAATAGGAAAATTAAAAAAATTAATAAATGTGCAAAATATGCAAAAATGAAATTAAAAAGAGGAAATCAATAAGTAAAACAATAGTGGTTAAGTGTATAACCAAAACAGGAAGAGGGGTAAAATGCATTCAAATAAGTAAAGGTCTGAATAGCATATATTCAGATGGGTAATAAATAAATTAGGAAGAATAAGTTTACTTAACTTCCAAAGTTCAAGGCTTATTCATTCCTAAAATAATTAGGCCCAAAAGAGAATACTAGAAATAAAAGATCATATGAAATGATCTGAGAGGGAAATTTTAAATGCTTCAAAATAAATTTAATGTTTCAATTAAATTTCAATTTGACAATTAATAATTGTGAGTCAGTATTTCCCTTTCTAGTAAAATGAAAATAAGTGGTCTAGTGAGAAAAGAGAGCGATAAAAAGAAAGAGACTAACAAGTGTTAGTTAAGATGTTTAAAATGGTTAAATCACGTCAGCGTCGCCCAAACACACATTATTCTACCACTGGATGGTAATGCTAACGGCTAACCTTTGAGGCTAGTGGCTTTAGCATAGACTTCAATGTAAATGCAATGGTTTCGTTAGCTTAGCAACACCCGTGGAGTTTGTTTACACTAGTGCGCTGCGCGTGCACAGTTCAGAGTTGCTCCGGAAGTGCGTTAAGGCTTCCGGGTCACGGTTGTCACTATGGCAACCAAAACACATTCTAGTGGATTAGCACATGAATCGTTGCATTGTTGCAAATACAGTTAAGCATGTTACATGAAATGTCGGCTCATTTCAACACTGTACAAATAACAACACCGCCTTTCAGTTGGTTTTGCGATGTGGCACTTAAACTCTCAGTTCGTATAGAGTTAAATTTATCTTAATTCAAATAGCAGCTTCCTGCTGTAGTAAAGGGGACACACTATATCACTCTCAGCAATTTGAATCTCCGTGCCAGTTTTTCTGGACACAAACATAAAAGTTTTCCTTCGCTGTTGGTACACAGTTAAAATTTACTTGATCAAGCTTTTAAACACTCCCATTCAAATTACTCTCGGACACACGCAGTGTTACGCGAGATTGCATTCACTTTGTGAACGGACACAAACGGGCAAACATTATTCTCTAATGTTTAACGTTAACTTAGGGGAGTCAAATATCAAATTTGATTCGGCAGTGGAACACGCACTGGCAATCAAACTATATGAAATATGAATATGGGGGCTTTGATAAATAGATTGAGGAACACGCTCAAAACTATTCTTTTTTCACCGATTTATAACCCTTTTGAAACACTAACAGTTTAGCTCCGTTCAGCAAACAGTGACTGAGATAGCGTTTGAGACAGTGGAACACGCAGTGAAATCAAATCAGCTATAAAACAAGGCATTACACAAATGAGGAACACGCTCATTTTCTACCTTATTGTACGATCTCAGATGTTTACTTTTAAGTTCACTTACTGCTGTTAACATTGAAGAGATGGAGTCGAGTTACACAGTCTCCTCTGGCTGCTTTAGGGGGGTGCGCGCTGCTTACGTCACGCGTCACACAAACACACTCACGTGTTGCTATCTTCTCATCTTTCATTCCTTTAGCAAAATCAAAGATTAAATAACTTGGTTTATGCACACAATTTAGATTAAACTGCCCCCATTCTCCACCATAATAAAATGTAACGGAAACAGGTCAATTTAGCTCAAAGGGAATCATTTAAGATTTTAAAGGGAATTTTAACAGAATCACTGTTTCACGGCTGGTCACGGAGACGCCCTGCGATTCAGTGAACTAGCTGTTTAACATCAAATCTGCGCTGGATACTAATATCCAAACTATAGTGAAAACACTATTAATTAGCACAGTAACAAGATCGGCAGTTTAAGACATTAACTTGTAAGCACAAAACACAAGATACTTCTCTTTTCAATATGAATAAGGCTTTATTAGATAAATCTAAGACATATAAACTAATCTAACACATAAACGCACGCACACACACATTTACACAAGTTGCAGGAAGGTCGAAAGTTAGGGAAAGATGAGTTTAAGAAAATGGAAATATGGAATCCCAAGTTAACAGCAATACGTTAAATTGCATATGAACAACCATCAATCACGTAATTAGTGCTCGCATTGAGTTCCTCAATGAGGTTAAAATTATATTAGATACACCAGTAAAGGTCACAGTCTGGAGGTAAAGTTACTTGCATCTCCTGTGAAGAAGGAGCCTCAGTGAAAGGGCTATCCCGAGGTCGTTGATTGGCTGGAAGTTCAGTCTCTGAAGTGACGTCTTGGGAAGCCCGTGGTTGTTGGGCGTTGGCTGAAAGTGCAGAGTCGTGTGCGCTGGTTGAAGTTGAACGGACGTTACAAAATACGGGGGTATCATAAATCATTTGTTTATCTTACCAAGCATGTGGTTCCTGCCTCGCAGGATCTAATTTTGGACATGATTCCTATAACACAATTATGATATATTTTACAAATAAATGATTGTCAGGACAATATCAAGCAAGAAAAATCAATTATATCAATACTAGACATGACTATGTATCCTATAGTTATCAAAAGACATACACAATAAGTGATTATACATGATAGTAAAATGTGTGGGTTACACATAAATGAATATGGAGTTAAGCAATGGAATGATTCATTTATAAGTCTTTTTGAGTTCATTCTGTTCCATATATAATGTACAAAAAGCAGTTTCTTTGCCATTCTCTGGCAAAGGGACTTTTCTGTGAAGACAAAGGTTTAAAGCCCTTCCCCCTTAGGAATTTCAGTCTGGTTCTGCTGGGTGGGGGAAGTCAATGCAAGTATTTAACTTGATCTCCTGGGTTTACATGTGATGTCCAGCGTTGCATTTCAATCACGAACAATAAATTTGACAATCTCTTCTTCAAATTAAAATTGTCAATAATTGTTCTATTGGTGTTAATGTTGAAAGCTGTTGTGTGAACAAGTTGGTTGGTTGGTTATCTTGCTTGGTTCTTGTGGCACTAGAACTGATTTATGACTTCCTGAGGAGTTCGGCTCTCGTTTCAATGCACACAGCTCTGATAGACTCTTTAATTTGTCTGGTTCGACTCATTTCTGCTACAAGAGAATGAGTGGAACTGTTCCTCAGGGGGTCTATAGTGCACTGTTTGATGTGATACTGTAGATGACGTCTGAATGGTTGCAATTTTATCTCTAATAGTATCGATTTTAGATGTAAAGTAGTTCATAAAGTCATTACTGCTGTGGTGATGGGAAATGACAACACTTATTGAGGCTTTATTTTTCATTAATTTAGCCACTGTATTGAATAAATACCTGGGGTTATGTTTGTTTTCTTCTAAAAGAGAAGAAAAGTAATCAGATCTAGCAGTTTTTAATGCTTTTCTGTAGGATGTTACTTTCCCGCCAAGCAATACGAAATACCTCTAGTTTTGTTTTACAGCTGCGCTCCATTTTTTCGGGCTGTTCTCTTTAGGGTGCGAGTATGCTCATTATACCATGGTGTCAAACTGTTTTCCTTAACCTTCCTTAAGCGTAAAGGAGCAACTGTATTTAAAATGCTAGAAAAGAGAGAGTCCATAGTTTCTGTTACATCATCAAGTTGTTCTGAGGTTTTGGATATGCTAAGGAATTTGGATACATCAGGAAGATAACTTAAAAAGCAGTCTTTTGTGGTAGAAGTGATGGTTCTTCCATACTTGTAACAAGAGGTTGAATTAACAATTTTGGCTATATGAAGTTTGCACAGAACTAAATAATGATCTGAGATATCATCACTTGGCTGAATAATTTCAACACTATCAACATCAATTCCATGTGACAGTATTACATCTAGAGTATGATTTCGACAATGAGTAGGTCCTGAAACATGTTGTCTAACATCAATAGAGTTCAGATTGTCTATAAATACTGATCCCAATGCATCTTTTTCATTATCGACATGGATTTTAAAATCACCAACTATTAAAACTTTATCTGCAGCCAGAACTAACTCGGATGTAAAATCACCAATCTCTTTAATAAAGTCTGTATGGTGGCCTGGTGGCCTGTATACAGTAGCCAGTACAAACATAACAGGGGATTTATCATTAACATTTGTTTCTCTGGATAATGTTATGTGGAGCACCATTACTTCAAACGAGTTATACTTGAAGCCTGCCCTCTGAGAAATCCTGAAAACGTTGTTATAAATTGAAGCAACTCCTCCCCCTTTGCCTTTTAGAGGTGGCTCGTGTTTATAACAGTAATCTTGGGGGGTGGACTCATTTAAAATAATGTAATCATCAGGTTTTAGCTAGGTTTCCGTCAAACAGAGCACATCTATATTATGATCAGTGATCATATTATTTACAAAAAGTGTTTTCGTAGAAATGGATCTGATATTCAATAAGCCAAGCTTTATCATTTGTTTATCCATATTGCTTTGTTTTTTATTTGTTGAACCTCAATTAAATTGTTAACCTTAACTTGGTTTGAACGTTTTTAGTATTTTCTAGTTCGGGGAACAGAGTCTCTATGTGCTGAGAATTAACTGATCTCTGTGAAGGAAGGCAGCTAGCAGACGGTCAGTGTGGCGGGGGAGGTGTGGTTTAGCGAAGTCTGCAACGGGAGAGCGAGTGAAGAGAAGAGCGGCGATAAGTGGTTCAGGTGAGAAATTATTAACAGCTGGATCTCGTTGCAGTGATTGGCGTGGGGAACCAGCATTTAAGCAGCGCGAAAGCCGCAAGAAGACGAGAGAGACGGGGACTCGTGAGTGTGTGAAGCGGAGGAGCTGTCGAGCCGGACAGACGCAGTAGTGAAGCCACAGTACATTTATAGAGACGCGCACCTGCCGCGCTGGTTTATTTTGTTGTTTGTTTCTTTTATATAAAAGAATAAAGTCTCTCACGAGCCCCTACGCCGACTCTGGTCTCCTTCCTCTACCCTGATCGAACAGCGTTACACTGGTGCCGAACCCCGGGATGAAGGAGAGCGTTCGCCATGCAGACTCCGCCAGCTACATCATCCTCGCCATTTGCGGACATCATCTCATCGCTCGCGGGCCTGCACCAAGAACACCACCAGGCCCTGCTGGACCTGCGGGCCGACCAGGACCACCGGTTCCAGGCTATGATGCGGGTCCAGCAGGAGGACCGCGAGCTGGTCCGGAGCTTGCTGGACCGGGAGGGTCGGATGGGGACGGCCTCCCCCAGCGCCCTGCCCGCTCACATGCTGCTCACCAAGATGGGACCCGCTGACGACCCGGAGGCTTTCCTCGACTTGTTCGAGCGGACGGCGGAGGCATGTGGGTGGCCGATGGACAGCTGGCCCATTCGGGTGATCCCTGTGCTGTCGGGGGAGGCCCAGAAGGCGGCCCAACAACTACCCGTCCCGAACCTCCTGGTCTACGCCGACCTCAGACGATCCATCCTCCAGAGAGTGGGCCTCAGCCCAAAACAGCATCGCCAATGCTTCCGGTTGCTGGAGCTTGCCGAGGCAGGCTGGCCCTTTGTGTTGGCCTCTAGTGCAGGTCCCCTTCGAGCGAATTGGTATGGACCTGATCGGGCCGTTAGAGGATCCGCACGGGGAAACCGTTTTGCGTTAGTCTTAGTGGATTACGCGACACGGTATCCTGAAGCAGTGGCGCTCCGCAACATCTCAGCCAAGAGTGTTTTCGTTTAATCTCCCGCGTGGGAATCCCAAAAGAGATTCTCACGGACCAGGGCACCGCGTTTATGTCGGGCACGTTAAACGAATTTTACGGATTATTGGGCATTAAAGCGGTGCGTACCAGCGTCTCTCACCCACAAACGGACGGGCTGGTCGAACGGTTTAATCGCACATTAAAAACCATGATCCGGAAGTTCGTACACGAAGATGCGAAAAATTGGGACCGTTGGCTAGATCCCCTCTTATTTGCTGTGCGCGAAGTCCCCCAAGCCTCCACGGGGATTTCCCCCTTCGAGCTTCTCTATGGACGTCAGCCCAGGGGGGTGCTAGACGTCCTGAGAGAAACTTGTGAGGACGGACACTCAGATAGCAAAAATGAAATTCAATATGTCCTGGACCTGCGCGCAAAACTCCATACACTGGGGCGGCTTTCTATGGAGAATTTGCTTCAGGCCCAGGGCAGACAAAGCCAGCTATATAACCGGGGAACTAAGCTGTGAGAATTTGCACCGGGAGATAAAGTGCTCGTTTTACTGCCAACCTCTAGCTCCAAATTGTTAGCCAAGTGGCAAGGACCCTTTGAGGTCACATGGCGAATAGGAGATCTCAATTATGAGGTAGTACGGACAGATAGAGGTGACTCATGGCAAATCTACCACCTCAACCTCCTTAAAAAATGGAGCGGGGAGGAGTAAGTGATGCTAGCGACGGTAGTGAGTGGGGAGGAGGATCTCGGGGCCAGAGGCGATTATTAAAGGAAAACCCCTCGCACTGGCTCTAGGAGGGGATCACCTCTCGCCCTCGCAGCTCACTGACATCGCGCAGTTGCAGGTATAATTTGGGGACGTGTTTTCGCCCCTACCCGGCCGTACAGACCTGATTCAGCACCACATTGAGACAGAGCCGGGTGTCGTAATTCGCAGCCGGACACATAGATTGCCTGAACACAAAAAAAGTATCTAGCTTCACAGCCTTTTAAGTTCAAGGTGATTCACAGGCCGGGGGCGCAGATGGCTGTGGCCGACTTCCTCTCCAGGAATGGGGGTGGGAGGTGGGGGTGCATGCCAGATGGTTCCCCGATAAGTGGTTCAGGTGAGAAATTATTAACAGCTGGATCTCGTTGCAGTGATTGGCGTGGGAAACCAGCATTTAAGCAGCGCGACAGCCACGAGAAGACGAGAGAGATGGGGACTCGTGAGTGTGTGAAGCGGAGGAGCTGTCGAGCCGGACAGACGCAGTAGTGAAGCCACAGTACATTTATAGAGACGCGCACCTGCCGCGCTGGTTTATTTTGTTGTTTGTTTCTTTTATATAAAAGAATAAAGTCTCTCACGAGCCCCTACGCCGACTCTGGTCTCCTTCCTCTACCCTGATCGAACAGCGTTACAGTCGGTTTAGCCAGTCTGTCTGCTTCCTGACCTGGGCCCCAGTTAGTCAAGTATAAATTCTAAGACTATTTGCCATATTTCTAGAGAGAAGAGTGGCGCCACCCCAGAAGGGATGAAGACCATCTCTTTTAAACAGGTCAGGTCTGCCCCAAAAGCTCGTACAATTGTCTATGAAACCTATGTTATTCTGTGGGCACCACTTAGACATCCAGCTATTGAGTGATGACAATCTGCTATGCATCTCGTTACCACGGTAAGCAGGGAGAGGACCAGAGCATATTACAGTGTCTGACATCGTGCTTGCAAGTTCACACCTCTTTAATGTTATTTTTAGTTATCTCCGACTGGCGAAGTCGAACATCATTAGCGCCGGGATGAATAACAATCTTACTGTATTTACGTTTAGCATTAGCCAGCACTTTTAAATTTGCCAAGATGTCAGGTGCTCTGGCTCCCAGTAAACATTTGACTATGGTGGTTGGTGTCTCTATATTCACGTTCCGTACAATAGAATCACCAATAACTAGAGCACTTTCATCAGGTTTCTCAGTGGGTGCATCACTGAGTGGGGAGAACCTGTTTAATGTTTTGATCGGAACAGAAGAGCGGAGTTTTGACCCACGACTACACTGTCTCACCGTCATCCAGTTGCCCTGCTGCAGGGGCTCTGCTGGAACCGGACAATGTACAGGATTCCCTGAGCTAGACGCATCCAAAGCTGTATCTAGAGCCCTAACGTTCTTACTGTCCTCAATTAAAGTTTGGATGCGTGTCTCTAATTCTGAAATCTTCTCTGTCAGCCTAACTATTTCCCTGCATTTATCTCATGTGAATCCCTCATCAGTGACAGAGATAGATAAACTGTACATGTGGCAAGAGGTGCAAATAACGATAGCAGGAGAAGTCATTACTCATCGTGCTTGATGAAATATTCTTACTGCAGTTGTTTGATGAACTTGTGAAAAACTAGAGCAATAGAGAGGAGAGTAGAGAAGAAAATGCTAATGACAAGCTAACGAGTGCTAACGCTTTGCAGGTGTACTGCACTCATGGAAAAGTGAATGATCAAAGTTAATCTGATAAGATTGATCGATAATATCAGAAATATGGTGTGAATTAAGTTATATTTTACCACTTAAAAAAAAAAAAAAAAAACAGACAGTGATAGTAAGATAAAGATTCTAGAGAAAAAATAAAATAAAAACAGCTAGACGGAGCTACGATTAGCTACAGAAGGCCAACAGGAAGTAGAGAAAACAGTAATTACTAATTACTAAAAAGTAATTAGTTATAGTTACTCACTACTTGTTCCAAAAAGTAACTGAGTTAGTAACTGAATTACTCTATAATAAAAGTAACTTGTTACCAAGGAAAGTAAATATTCGTGTTACTGTAAAAAAAAAAAAAAAATTCTGCTGCTGCTGCGAATCTCTGTTTACGAGTAATTTCTTACTGCTAAATTCAGAAAAAACAGAGGTGTTAATCATAGGGCCTAAAAACTCTGCTTGTAATAACCTAGAACACTGTCTAAGACTTGATGGTTGCTCTGTCAATTCTTCGTCATCAGTTAGGAACCTAGGTGTGCTACTTGATCGCAATCTTTCCTTAGAAAGCCACGTTTCTAGCATTTGTAAAACTGCATTTTTCCATCTCAAAAATATATCTAAATTACGGCCTATGCTCTCAATGTCAAATGCAGAAATGTTAATCCATGCATTTATGACTTCAAGGTTAGACTATTGTAATGCTTTATTGGGTGGTTGTTCTGCACGCTTGGTAAACAAACTACAGCTAGTCCAAAATGCAGCAGCAAGAGTTCTTACTAGAACCAGGAAGTATGACCATATTAGCCCGGTCCTGTCCACACTGCACTGGCTCCCTATCAAACATCGTATAGATTTTAAAATATTGCTTATTACTTATAAAGCCATGAATGGTTTAGCACCTCAGTATTTGAATGAGCTCCTTTTACATTATACTCCTCTACGTCCGCTACGTTCTCAAAACTCAGGCAATTTGATAATACCTAGAATATCAAAATCAACTGCGGGCGGCAGATCCTTTTCCTATTTGGCGCCTAAACTCTGGAATAACCTACCTAACATTGTTCGGGAGGCAGACACACTCTTGCAGTTTAAATCTAGATTAAAGACCCATCTCTTTAACCTGGCATACACATAACATAATAATATGCTTTTAATATCCAAATCCGTTAAAGGATTTTTAGGCTGCATTAATTAGGTAAACCGGAACCAGGAACACTTCACATAACACCGTACTTTCTACATCATTAGAAGAATGGCATCTACGCTAATATTAGTCTGTTTCTCTCTTGTTCCGAGGTCACCGTGGCCACGAGATCCAGTCTGTGTCCAGATCAGAGGGTCACTGCAGTCACCCGGATCCAGTACGTATCCAGACCAGATGGTGGATCAGCACCTAGAAAGGACCTCTACTGCCCTGAAAGACAGCGGAGACCAGGACAACTAGAGCCCCAGATACAGATCCCCTGTAAAGACCTTGTCTCAGACGACCACCGGGACAAGACCACAGGAAACAGATGATTCTTCTGCACAATCTGACTTTGCTGCAGCCTGGAATTGAACTACTGGTTTTCGTCTGGTCAGAGGAGAACTGACCCCCCAACTGAGCCTGGTTTCTCCCAAGGTTTTTTTCTCCATTCTGTCACCGATGGAGTTTCGGTTCCTTGCCGCTGTAGCCTCTGGCTTGCTTAGTTGGGGTCACTTCATCTACAGCGATATCATTGACTTGATTGCAAGTAAAAACAGACACTATTTCAACTGAACAGAGATGACATCACTGAATTCAATGATGAACTGCCTTTAACTATCATTTTGCATTATTGAGACACTGTTTTCCAAATGAATGTTGTTCAGTGCTTTAACGCAATGTATTTTGTTTAAAGCACTATATAAATAAAGGTGATTGATTGATTGATTTAGCTGTTGTGTCCTGCGCGCGCGCGCGCGTGTGTGTGTGTTTGGCGCCACTGGCGTGTGTGCCTGTATGTGTGCCGGCGTGTAAAAACACTGGCTCTGATTGGCTACCATGAAACACTTGACTCTGCCTTAGGCGATCATAATCGCTTATGTCGTTATTAACCCACCTGCTCACTCGCTGTGTGAGCCAGGGGTGCATTCGGATTGCATAGTTTATTAAATCAATGCATAGTAAAGCACCGCATTTAACGTCCAGTAATGTTAACGATGTTGTAACAACGGGAAAAGTAATTAGTTAGGTTACCCCGTTACTGAAAAAATAACGTTGTTACCTAACGCCGTTCTTTTAAACGGCGTTATTCCACACACTGGCTAAAAGAGACCACACAGACTGTGTTGCTGGGCTGGGACTTTCTGTTGAAAAATCATGCCTTTACTGGACCTCAGTCATGCTAAACTCAAACTGTGGGACATCATGATTCCTCTACTAACCAGCAAAGACTTTGTTCCGACATGCTGCAATGTGTCTCTGGCAACCACTATAAATGTGCCAGTCAAAGTGTGTCTACCTAATGCAGCTCATGCAACAAGTGACTTTGTTGGATACCTGAAACCCAATGTGGCAGATTCTTCCAGTCTAATAGTAGCTCACACTCTGGCTGGGGTTCACAATGGACTGACAAAGGCTCAGATTTTGAATCCTACTGGACATGACATATTATTGAAACAAGGGATGCACCTGAGTGAGTTATACTCAGTTGACGATTCTGATGTTCAACTGTTTCATGCCCGAGTTGATGTAGCTGCAGTGACCTCTTCCACAGCTGCGCCTCCTTTATCATTGGACGAGTCACCTATTTCTGATTCAGAGAAAGCTGCACTGTCAGCCTTGCTGTTGGAATTCCATGACATCTTCTGCTTATCCAAACAGAATGTTGGCAAATGTAAGCTGGTGAAACATTACATAAGAACTGGTGAGCAGGCTCCCATCAAACTTTGTGCACATCGTGCCTCCCCTGAAAAACGTGCTGAAAAACAAAGGCAGGTGGCTGATTTGCTTGCGGATGGTGTGATTGAGGAGAGCTGTAGTCCCTGGGCATTGCTGGTTGTTTTGGTGAGAAAGAAATGTGGCACCTGGCGTTTTTGTGTGGATTACAGACGTTTAAACAGTGTGACTTTTAAAGATTCTCATCCTCTGCCCCAAGTGGACAACACACTGGATGCACTAGCAGGTTCTGCCTGGTTCAGCACATTAGACTTCTCCAATGGTTACTGGCAGGTGAAAGTTGCAGAGGAGGACCGAGAAAAGACAGCTTTTACAACAGAACAGGGCCTCTATCAGTGGCGGTCTATGCCGATGGGCCTTTCCAATGCCCCAGCTACATTTCAACGTTTAATGGAGCTGGTCCTCAGAGGTTTCCATGGCACATCTACATGGTATACCTCGATGATATTTTGATTTACAATAAAACCTTTGAGGAACACATGTCAAGCCTTAAATAGGTGTTTTCGACAATCCAGGGTTGAGACTGAACCCACGAAAATGTCACCTTGCCAGAGATCATGTAGTCTTATCACACAGTATCACATGCTGAGTTTGTTTCCTCATTGATGACAAAACTGAACTCTGCCTTTAGCAGTGCACGGATGCAAAGTGAGGCAGCCCACGACCGTCAAAAACTGTACCATGATGTTGGCTTGTGTCACCAGCCTTATGATGTAGGTGCCATGGTGTGGCTCCACAACCCGGTGGAGAGTCGCATGAAGCTGGCACCCCATTGGACGGGACCTTATAAAATTGTGCAAGACATGGACTCATGTGGTGAACTGGGACTGACATATAGCATTGTAAATCCTTTTGATTCTGGTAAGACGGCAAAGGTGGTGCATTATAATAGGGTGCGGCCATACACATTACCTGTTTCTTCCTTGTCACAGATTCGGACACTGTCCGATGTTCCAGACTCGCACCCTGAGTCAATTCCCCTGGAGTCTGAAGTTTCTGGTGAAGCAAAGTTTGTTTCTCTCCAGAAAGATCTGAGTGCTTTGCCTGACTCGCAGTGTCCAGTTAAGGAGTCTGAGCCAAATTTTATTGAGACTGGGCAAGTTCGTAGACCTCCTGGTCATTTAAAGGATTTTGTTCTGTATTGAAATGTCTCTTGTGTATGGGTGAGGGTTAGTAAGAATTTTTTTTTTCTATTGCTGTGCCTCTTTTTCTATAAAAAAAAAGAGAGAGAGAAGGGCAAGAGGTTGAAAAATGAGGAAAAGTTACGATGTACATATTTCTCTTTCCGTATTTTTTTATGAGTTGGAGAAAACTAAATCTATCCAATACTGTATGGCGGTTATTTTCCCTAAAAGTGGGCGTGAATCTGTTCATAGACATTCTATGATGCTGCACTGGTTGTGCGTATAACAGTCCTTTTCCCCTCATTGGAAAAGCATGGTGTTAACTCAGAATGGCCTACATAAAAACATTTCTGCCACTTGACAGAGCAACATATGCATAAAATCTGAGCAGTTTTGGGTCAGACTCTCTGTACGGTATCTGTGACTGGACAAAAGACCCAACGGAATGGACAAAGGTGTAGTATCCCAGAATTTTCTGTTACCTAAAGGAGCAAGAGACCGCGTAAAAAGCCTTTACGAGAACGAGATGGTTCAAAGATTTTCATTTTGTCTTCTCAATTATTAAAATCCAGACAGTTTTCTTCTAGAAAGACAAAAACTTTCAGATGGAGAAAAAAAAAATGCGGAAAAAATAATCAAAAGAGCCCAAAAAGACCTCGTGAAAGAGAGGATAAGAACGACTGTAAAGAAGATCAAAAGAATCACGGAACAAACAAAAGTAGAGAAGGACAAATTCAAAAGATTTTTTCCTATAGATCATGACACACAAACCAAAATAGACGAACACCTGGATACCACATACGAACAAGAGTTAAAAAAAACTAAAACCCGACAGTTAAATAAACTTCAAAAGCTGATAGAGAGAAAGAATGCAAACAATAAAACATGCATGGAAACAAATGAAATGTAGGTTAGGAATCTGTCACAATGCACACTCACGGAAACCGGGAAAATAATTTTAACACGAGGTCTAAACTTTGCCATTACGCCAAAAAATATACCACACGAGGAGTACATACTAGCAACAGAATTGGCATGTCAAAAAATCCAAGACCAGGGACAAAAATTATTTTAATAAATTGATAAAGACTTGAGTAAAAGCCTGTCATAGTTTGATTTATTAAAAATATTCGTAACATTGATAAAACAGGTGAAAGGAAGTGCCTTGAAATGCACAGCATTATTCTATGTGGTGTGTGCTGCGGCTGCCGAATCATTTTCGCAAATACATTCCGTAAAATAAATGTATAACACAAAAATGTGTACATAAAATACGAAAAAAAAAAACATGGTTATTAGTTACCAGTTAAACCAAGGTAAAAAAAAAAAAAAAAAACGTTTTGCTATACTAACATAGTTTAACCATATTATTCGTATTAAAACCGTGGTTAAAGATTAGATTAGATTCAACTTTATTGTCATTATGCAGAGTACAAGTACAGAGCTAATGAAATGCAATTAGCATCTAACCCAGAAATGCAAGAATATAGGGTAACACTTTAGAATACTGTTTCTTACTTACTACATAACTAATAAGGAATTATTGAAGAACTAACAGGTGATTATTCATTAACACTTAACTCACTACTGTTAACTACTAAGAAAGATGTGTTAACTAATCAGTATGTAATATAATTTTATGATTGTGTAAAGTAACAGTTAACTAATCAGTAACTAATATATTCTGTGAAACCTCCTGAAGAACTACTATTAATTATCTACTAGTTAAGGTTCAAGAAAAATAATGATTTCCTTTAATTGTTTTCATTTTATTATTTAATATTACTTTAATTTAGTGGTAAATAAAAATTTTCTTGAGTTTAATATTTGGTTTGCGTTTGTCCCTTGTCTTTTGTTGCTTCCCTTGAGCCAGGTGTCGTAACAAATTGGGGGCTTGTCCTTGCTTTGTTACTTTAAAAAATATTTTGAAGTCCTTTGAGTTTAAAAACAATGTATTTTGGATACACGAAAATTTTAACCAAAGTCAATTTGTTTACCATGTGAAGTTATCAGTTGGTAAGTACATGCGTGCAATCAGTGTTGGGGAGTAACTAGTTACATGTAACGGCGTTACGTAATTTAATTACAAAATAAATGTAACGGTAATCAGTTACAATTACTAAGAAAAAATGAGTAATTAAATTACAGTTACTTATGAAAACTGTAACAATTACAAAGAGGATTACATTTGAATATTTACACACATCCACATACAGCTTATTTCTTTCCCAAATTGCACTAAGACATATGGCCCATGATCTCCGCGAGGCGGAGAACACATTCGTAGAATTCAGTCATAAAAATGGAATTCAGCCTATAATGCGGACGAAATATGCCACATTTTGGATGAATAAATCAAAAGTAGGTCGTACACTTGAATAAAAACGCGATATGGACTGGTGTCTGTGATTATTAAGCCGCAAAAAGACTGAATATGAATCCTACACGTCCTGCGTGTCTGTGGAAATCAGGCGCTGACTGGACATCGGGAGAACCGGGACTATTCCCGGTGGCCCGGCAGACGATTTGGCCCTCTACTTAAATATTGTTATTGTATAATTGCAGGCCGAATATACTAAAGCGATTATTTCCGAATCTCTAATAAATCATGAATCGGCAATGATTCATGACTGGCAGTCGTGACTGGCAATGGTTGGGCTCGCGCGCTCTCTCTCTGCGCCTCCGCCGAACGGTTTGGATCAGACTCAATGCGAGAGAGAAAGAGAGACCGGAGTGAACTGTGTAAGCGCACAGCTGGAGCAGAAGCGACACTTCTGTTCAGGGTTTCAGGTATAGGTCAGTCTCATCTGTAAATATGCTAATGTAGTTTTGTCCTTTAGTCAAGCAACAGCAGCACATTGCTCACACTCACACAAAATACTTTATAAACGACGTCATTATTATCTATTGTAATGTTACAGCAGTAATTTAGCAGACAAATCATCATATTTTATCATAGGTTTAGGGGGAGCTAGTGCATACAAAAACACAACCCTTAGGAAAATTTATGTAGCCTATGGTATGGTACTAAGCGTGGTTTAACCATGGACTTTGTAGTAAAAATAAATACAAGTGGTAATTCATTTGCCAAAAAAAAAAATGCACTTACAAAACATGGTAAAAGTCAAATAAAAATCTTCAGTATTAAAGTCATGAGAGAGATGGATGGATAATGAAAGATTTGGTTTCAAAAACAGTATCTATAAACTATTTCTTTTGATTTTAAATCTGCATTGAACTTCAGATCTCATTGAAGTAAAAGGCAGTACTAAAGTCTGATTGTGTGGTGAATGTGTTCAAATGTGATCATCTTAATTCAAGTAATGAAGGATGGTGAAAGTCTGACAGTATTGAGCACTACTTTAAGGTTAAACCTGCCTGGTGTAAATGGTGGAAGATGATTAACAGTTGCAAATAAACATTCATTAGAAATTTATAAAAGTAATCAAAAAGTACTCAAAAGTAATTAGTTACATTACTTTTTTAAAGTAATTAAAAAAGTTACACTACTATTACATTTTAAATAGGGTAACTTGTAATCTGTAACCTATTACATTTCCAAAGTAACCTTCCCAACACTGCGTGCAATATTGTTGTTTGAATGTGAGTTTTCTCTGATAGGCAAAGCGACATGTTTCTTTTGAGATGTGTCGGTTTTGTTATTTTTGTGTAGTGTTGCACCGAAAGTGGGTAGTAGTCATTATCTAGGTAGCACATCCGTGGTGTTGAAAGCGTCACTGGTCTGACCAGTTGTGTTTTTCACCCAGCGGGCTATAGTGCATACCCCCCACTGGTAAGCGCATGAAGACTAGGGTTGATTTAAGTAGAATATTGGATTGGTAGGTAGAGAGAAAGCTTTCGTTATTTACACACTAACTGTGTATGTGTAACAGCTCAAGCTAATTCTGTTTTTAATTCTGAGTTTCTAAAGGCTTAATTGTGTTTTGAGACTTTTTTTTTATCCCCCACCTTGCAAATAAGTGATTTAAAAACAGCAATGTTGAATAGGGGTTGAATAATTATGACATAGCAGTATTAAGTATACTCAAAAATATGAGATTATATATTAACAATATCACTTTTAATATGCCAGTGAACTGTTATAAATGAATTTTTTGTATTTTATATCTTCAGAAATGCTTGTATTTGTAAAGTACTGCAGTCTCTGAGGGGTTGAGTCATTTTGATTGCAACTGTAGTATTAAGCAGAGTATGTACAGAATTTAAATAGGAATGCAATGTAGGAATCATATGTACATTATTAACAGCAGCAATGAAGGATTATATATACATTATGAACAGCAGCAATAAATAGAGTTGGATGAGTGTGCAATAGTATTGTTAAACAATGTATTCAATGCAAAATAACAGTAGTGCAAAGATAATTTTATAGAAATAGTTTACTGTGCTTTGTACAGTAACAACTTTAGCCAGTTTACAGTGTTATAGTTTGAACAATGTAGTCTGTGCAAAATATGAGTAGTGCAATACATATATGTAAAGTACTGTGACCAGTGCAGTAAGGGAGCAAGTGCAGGTTAGATTGTTGGCGTGGCATTCAGAATTGTCACAGCCTCGGGGAAGAAAATCTTCCTGAGCCTGCTAGTGTGAGAGCGAAGGCTCCTGTAACACCTGTATGTATCGGATAGGAAGGGGGAAAAGTCTATGGTTAGGATGAGAGGCATCTTTGATGATGTTTCTTTCCCTCCCCAGGCTGCGCTTGAAATAGATGTTTTCAGTGGAAGTTAACTGGGTGCCGGTGATCCGTTGAGCAGTTTTCACCGCAGATTTGCGGTCAGATGCGGAGCAATTGCTGTACCATACTGAGATGCAGTTTGTGAGTATGCTCTCAATGGTACAGTGGTAGAATTCCACAAGGATCCTGGTACTCAGGTGAACTTTCTTAAGGCTCCGTAAGAAGTAAAGGTGCTGCTGTGCCATTTTGACAAGGATGGAGGTGTTAAGGGACCAGGTGATGTCATCAGAGATGTGGATGCCAAGGAGCTTAAAACTTGACATACACTCCACTACAGCTGCATTGATGGGTGTGTGTAGATGACTCCTTCGCTGAGCTTGGAGATCAGCTTGGAGGGGATTACAGTATTAAATGCAAAATTGAAATCAATGAACAGAATTCTCACATGTGTATTTTGACTGTCCAGGTGGGTGAGGGCAGAATGAAGTGCCACTGAGATTGCGTCCTCTGTTGACCTATTGCGGCGATAGGCAAATTGGAATGGATCTAGTGTAGCAGGGAGACAGGATTTTAAGTGGGATGCAACCAGTTTCTCAAAGCACTTGGCAATGATGGAGGTGAGTGCAACAGGACGAAAATTGTTAGGGACTGAGGCAGTGGAGTGCTTCGGTACTTGCATGATGGTGGAGGTTTTGAAGCTAGTGAGGACAGTTGTTCTTTGAGTGAGATCTCCATATTTCGATCAAACCATGCATAAAAGTGATAGAGCTTGTCAGGGAGGGAGCTGGAGGGGGGCATATTGTTAGGTTGTTTGTAGTATGTGATAGTTTGTATGCCTTGCCACATACGCCGGAGGTCTGAAGAATTGAAGTGTTCTTCAGTCCTCTGTTTATGTTTGAGTTTGGCCTGGCAGATACCCTTCCTCAGGTTGGCTCTGGCTGAGCTGTAAGCCTCCCCGGTCTCCAGACCTGAAGGCTGGCTGCATCTCTTGCTTTGAGCAGGGGCCGAACCTCTCTGTTCATCCAGGGCTTCTGATTGGGGAAAAGATTTTTTGTGTGTGTGTGTGTGTGTGGTCACTCTGTCCACCCATCTGTTGATGTGCTCTAAGACATAAGCTCTAAGAGTTGGTGTAAATGTCAGTCAGGTCAAGTCAAGTCACCTTTATTCATATAGTGCTTTAAACAAAATACATTGCGTCAAAGCAACTGAACAACATTCATTAGGAAAACAGTGTGTCAGTAATGCAAAATGACAGAGGCAGTTCATCATTGAATTCAGTTATGTCATCTCTGTTCAGTTTAAATAGTGTCTGTGCATCAGTAAGTCAACGTTATCGCTGTAGATGAAGTGACCCCAACTAAGCAAGCCAGAGGCGACAGCGGCAAGGAACCGAAAATCCATCGGTGACAGAATGGAGTAAAAAAACCTTAGCAGAAACAAGGCTCAGTTGGGGGGCCAGTTCTCCTCTGACCAGACGAAACAAGTAGTTCAATTCCAGGCTGCAGCAAAGTCAGATTGTGCAGAAGAATCATCTGTTTCCTGTGGTCTTGTCCTGGTGGTCCTCTGAGACAAGGTCTTTACAGGGGATCTGTATCTGGGGCTCTAGTTGTCCTGGTCTCCACTGTCTTTCAAGGATGTAGAGGTCCTTTCTAGGTGCTGATCCACCGTCTGGTCTGGATATGTACTGGATCCGGGTGACTGCAGTGACTCTGATCTGGATACAGACTGGATCTGGTGGCTACGGTGACCTCGGAAAAAGAGAGAAACAGACAAATATTAGCGTAGATGCCATTCTTCTAATGATGTAGCAAGTACATAGGGTGTTATGGGAAGTGTTCCCGGTTTCAGTTTACCTAATTAATGCAGCCTAAAAAGCCTTTAACGGATTTGGATATTAAAAGCATATTAGTATGTTATGTGTAAGCCAGGTTAAAGAGATGGGTCTTTATTCTAGATTTAAACTGCAAGAGTGTGTCTGCCTCCCGAACAATGTTAGGTAGGTTATTCCAGAGATTAGGTGCCAAATAGGAAAAGGATCTGCCACTCGCAGTTGATTGAGTTGAGTTTTGAGAACATAGCGGATGTAGAGGATTGTAATGTAAAAGGAGCTCATTCAAAAACTGAGGTGCTAAACTATTCAGGGCTTTATAAGTAATAAGCAATATTTTAACCCTTTAACTGCCTGCTCAACCAAATGGTTGATTGGTCACTTTATGGTAAACGTAGAAAAGCTAAGCTAATGTTTTCAGATAATCCTTTCTGCTGTCAGAATGTACTATTTGCTGAGAAATATAACTTTCTGATCATTCATTATAGTTCATATATTCTGATTTCCATAGTATGTGTATGAATTCCGGTACTTTTGCCATAAAGTGACATATCAACCATTTGGTAGAGGCCGCTATTTTAAAAATTATGGGACGTGTTGAAAAAAAATACATTGAGTGTGGTAACTAATGACATAAGGAGATAAGAAATGCAAACAAAAAAATTTTCAAATGCTTTTTTCTTGGTGGGGCAGTTAAAGGGTTAAAATCTATATGATGTTTGATAGGGAGCCAATGCAGTGTTGACAGGACCGGGCTAATCTGGTCATACTTCCTGGTTCTAGTAAGAACTCTTGCTGCTGCATTTTGGACTAGCTGTAGTTTGTTTACTAAGCGTGCAAAAAAACCTCCCAATAAAGCATTACTATAATCTAACCTTGAGGTCATAAATGCATGGATTAACATTTCTGCATTTGAATTGAGAGCATAGGCCGTAAATTATATATATTTTTTAGATGGAAAATTGCAGTTTTTTACAATTGCTAGAAACGTGGCTTTCTAAGGAAAGATTGCAATCACATAGCACACCTAGGTTCCTAACTGATGACGAAGAATTGACAGAGCAACCATCAAGTCTTAGACAGTGTTCTAGGTTATTACAAGCAGAGTTTTTAGGTCCTATAATTAACACCTCTGTTTTTTCAGAATTTAGCAGTAAGAAATTACTCGTCATCCAGTTTTTTATATCGACTATGCATTCTATTAGTTTTTCAAATTGGTGTGTTTCACCGGGCCGCAAAGAAATATAGAGCTGAGTATCATCAGCATAACAGTGAAAGCTAACTGTCATGATTCTGCCTTCATGTCCTGACTTTCCTCTAGTCTTGAGGCAGGATCATGACAGACCCGTGTTTTGTGTACCAGCACATGGCCTTGGCTTTGGGCCATGTGCTTGTGTTGTCTCATTCCCTTGCCCCGTCCCCCTTGTTATCCTAGTTGTCGTGATTGCCTTACCTGTGCCACCTGTTATGTCTTGATTAGTTCTCCTCTTTAGATCCCCTAGTGTGCTCTGTCTTTCGTCGGTTCATTGTTCCTCATTGTGATTGTTTCCATGTTGTGATATGTGTTTCTACATGTTCCTGTGATATAGTGTTACTCGGTGTTGCTCTTGGAAGAAGAAGTTGTGAGACCTGTTAATGTTTATTTGTAGTTAGTGTTCTTGTGTTTTGAGTCTTTGTTTATCATTTCTACCTAGTCTTGTTAAGTTATTTAGTATCTGCCCTAGTCATTGTTTTCCCCCTCGTGGGTTTTGTTTTCCCCTTTTTGAGAATAAAACCTGTGTTTGTGCATTCCTGTCTGCAAGTGAGTTCCTCCTTACCCTCCACGACACTAACACCATGTTTCCTGATGATATCTCCCAAGGGTAACATATAAAGCGTGAAGAGTAGTGGCCCTAGTACTGAACCTTGAGGTACTCCATACTGCACTTGTGATCTATATGATACATCTTCATTCACTGCTATGAACTGATGGCGGTCATATAAGTATGATTTAAACCATGCTAATGCACTTCCATTAATTCCAACAAAGTGTTCAAGTCTATGCAAAAGAATTTTGTGGTCAATTGTGTCAAACGCAGCACAAAGATCCAATAGAACTAATAGAGAGATACACCCACGATCAGATGGTAAGAGCAGATCATTTGTAACTCTAAGGAGAGCAGTCTCAGTACTATGATATGGTCTAAATCCTGACTTAATAACAGAGGCTTAATAACAGCCAGTTTGAAGGTTTTGGGGACATATCCTAATGACACTGAGGAATTAATAATAGTCAGAAGAGGATCTATGACTTCTGGAAGCACCTCTTTTAGGAGCTTAGATGGTATAGGGTCTAACATGTTGTTGGTTTAGATGATTTAACATGTTTATACAATTCTTCCTCCCCTATAGTAGAGAATAAGTGGAACTGTTCCTCAGGGGGTCTATAGTTCAAGTTCAAGTCTGCTTTATTGTCAATTCTTCCACATGTACAGTACATACATACAGAAATTGCGTTACTCTCAGACCCCCGGTGCACACATATAAAATTAACATTAAAGCCTAAAAATCTGGATCAAAATTTAAAATGTAGATACAACTATACAATAAGGGAATGTAAAAAAAAGACATAATAAAATTAAAAATAGTTAAATAAAGCAGCACAAGGCAAAAGGCAGATAGAGTGCAAATCAATGAAGTGAACAAAAGTGCAGATAAAAGATTATTTAGTGCAAAAACAAAAGCTTATTAAGTCTGATTAAAGTGGCAAAGGGCTCAAGAGCAGTTATTTTATTTAACTGACTGATGAGGTAGTGGAATGATGTCAGTTCCATGGAGAATGAGGTAGTGAGCAGACCAACGCTGCACAAAGTGACTGGGGCATATGTCATCGTATATTTTTTTGGGGGGAGGGATCTGGGGGGGGGGGGGGGGGGGGGGTCATAGTTCAGTGGTGCCTGGGGGAGAGAGACACCAATGATCTTCTCAGCTGCTCTCACTATGCGTTGCAGAGTCTTTCGGCAGGACGGGTGCACTGTCTGATGCGAGTACTGTAGCTGACGGCTGAATGGTTGCAATTTTATCTCTAATAGTATTGATTTTAGAAGTAAAGTAGTTCATAAAGTCATTACTGCTGTAGTGTTGGGAAATGTCAACACTTGTTGAGGCTTTATTTTTCATTAGTTTAGCCACTGTATTGAATAAATACCTGGGGTTATGTTTGTTTTCTTCTAAAAGAGAAGAAAAGTAATTGGATCTAGCAGTTTTTAATGCTTTTCTGTAGGATATGTTACTTTCCCGCCAAGCAATACGAAATACATCTAGTTTTTTTTTCCTCCAGCTGCGCTCCATTTTTCGGGCTGCTCTCTTTAAGGGTGCGAGTATTCTCATTATACCATGGTGTCAAGCTGTTTTCTTTAACCTTCCTTAAGTGTAAAGGAGCAACTGTATTTAAAGTGCTAGAAAAGAGAGAGTCCATAGTTTCTGTTACATTATCAAGTTGTTCTGAGGTTTTGGATATGCTAAGGAATTTGGATACATCAGGAAGATAACTTAAAAAGCAGTCTTTTGTGGTAGAAGTGATGGTTCTTCCATACTTGTAACAAGAATTAGAATTTACAATTTTCGCTAAATGAAGTTTGCACAAAACTAAATAATGATCTGAGATATCATCACTTTTCTGTGTAATTTCAACACTATCAACATCAATTCCATGTGACAGTATTAAATCTAGAATATGATTTCAACAATGAGTACGTCCTGAAACGTGTTGTCTAACCCCAATAGAGTTCAGAATGTCTATAAATGCTGATCCCAATGCATCTTTTTTATTATCAACATGGATATTAAAATCACCAACTATTAAAACTTTAATTGCAGCCAGAACTAACTTGGATGTAAAATCACCAAACTCTTTAATAAAGTCTGTATGGTGCCCTGGTGGCCTGTATACAGTAGCCAGTACAAACAAAACAGGGGATTTATCATTAACATTTGTTTCTCTGGATAATGTTATATGAAGTACCATTGCTTCAAATTGAAGCAGGAGAAAAAGTTATGTCCTACAGACTATATATATATATATATATATATATATATATATATATATATATATATATATATATATATATATATATATATATATATATATATATATGATCTGGGCTTTGTTTCTGATGATGGTTCATCATGTTTTTGATGAGCAGGAGAAATAGTTCTGTCCTACACACTTTTTCACTAATACAGTAATTTTTTCCACTTATAAGTTAATTTGTGCAGAGAATGTCTTGTAAAATAAATAAAATGGATGGTTCAAATGCACTTTTAATGAGGATCGATCCTTTCGTTACAAAATTGAAAGTATCGATACTTCAGGATGGATATGCCCATCCAGGTGCATGTAAATATGATCTTTCCAAGTTTGCAAGTTGGAAGCATTTCAGTAAAAAAACAACAACAACAACAAAAAGGTAAATTTGTTCAAATAAATGAAAATGTTGTAATTTGCAATAAAACTTTACAAGCTGCATCTACAAAACAAAATAATTGTACAATTACAACAGAATGGTTCTCTTTCAAAATAATGGTGCAAGATCAAATATAAGAGATTTGCTTGCTTATACAATCCGGATATGATGCTTGTAGCAAATCATATTTAGCTTGGCAAATGTTCTGCTGCGTTAACCTGCCTCTGTCAATGTACACTTGCTGTGGAGAGATAATAGAGTGCACCTGTCCACAGCACTGCACTGGGCACTTCCCAATTCGCTTCCCCCTTCACCCCGCACCGGGTCACTCTCATTAGCCGTGGATCATTGAGCAGTTTGTCCAGTGGAGTTTCCCACGTCTGTATGCTCTGCTGGCAGTCGCGTGGCTCTTGTCAAACAGATCAGAGATTAATTCACAAACATCTGCCAGTGGCCTAGAGCACGCTGACACCTGCTCACGTTTACTGCTGGAGGGCAAAGTGATGCAACTCATGGCCTATTTAGCCTACTACTCTTTTCTTAAAGCTTCTTAAGACTTCTTTAGCCATATATTAATGGCCATATTACTGTTGTCTCATATTTTATATTTTGTAATTTTATACATTTTGTTAAGTAGTAAGATTTTTTTTTTTTTTTTGGCAAATCAAAATTTCTCTCATTTGTTCGGAGAGTTAGCTCTGTATACCTTTGAGATTGGATTTGGGTTTGCTTAGGTCTATTAAGGACAGGGCGTGAATACGCATTTGGTCTCAGGTGGTTGACTGTAACAGAACACTCTAATGAGAGACTGTGAATGCCGAGCCACCTTGGAAAACCATCCTGGGTTTTCACGTGACAGAAAACGTGTAGTTTCTGTGTGCGGAATGCCTCTAAGCTAGACATCTGTTGTTTGCTTTGAGGAGGCCTATGTGTGTGTGTGTGTGTGTGTGTGTGTTTGGGGGCTCATGCATTGAATAGAGGCGGTGACCTGTCATTTGTGAGTTATAGAAGCAAGCGTGTGGGAAAATATCTCAGGCAAAGAGCTTGTGCATTGAGATGCTAATGTCCCTCCTATAAATATAGGGTGTGCACAGCGCGGAGGGCCTTAGAAACACCCAGCACTCAGACAGGAGTGAGTCTGCATTGCTCAGAAGCCACTGGAGATGATTGCTACCAACCTCCAGCAAAATGCAGGCCAAAGGCAAATCAGTGCAACAGAGGAGAGAAAGGTATTCTATAATATCACTATAAAATATTCTTAGCTTGGTTATAAAAGTAATAGACTTTTGTTTTCTGACTTTTGATCTTTTCAGCTGCGGAAACCTCTCATTGAGAGAAAGAGAAGGGAAAGAATAAATCACTCTCTAGATCAGCTGAGAGAGATGGTAGTTGGAGCTTTCAGGCTTGATGTAAGTTAAAATGCAGTTTGAAAAATATAATTCTTGCATGTGTAACTTTTCTTTGTCTCACAGTCTTTAGACCAACTCATTTTATACTAGTACCACTAGACTGATCATGATCCTCTTTTTCTTTTTCTTTTTTTAATCATAAAACAGCAGTCTAAGTTAGAGAAGGCTGATATTCTTGAGATGACGGTGAAACATTTGCAAAATATCCAGAGCAACAGAGTTTCTGGTAAGTAAATTGCATTTTTCAAAGCGGGCTGTATACAAGCTTTGAAATGGCCATTGTATTTTTTAGGTATTTTATTAGCCCTATTTTGTTTTATTACATTAAGTGAAATTACCCAATTCAAGTTTGAACTTTTGGAAAGGATCACATAGAGAACAACAACAATTTCACTAATTTGTTAATTTCATTGTTGATGTTTCATTATTAACAACTATTGTTAACTTACTTTTTGTCTCCACTTAGACCCCTTTCTGGATGCAGAGACCCAACAGAGGTACAGTACTGGATATATCCAGTGCATGCAGGAAGTTCACAACCTTCTACTTTCATGTGACTGGATAGACAAAACCTTGGGGTCCCGTCTGCTCAACCACTTACTCAAATTTCTACCCAGTTCAGCTAAGGACTGCTCTCAGCTCCCCAAGAACTCCCAGACAAATATTTCTTCTAACCATAGCATCTACATTGGTTTCCATGCTGATGAGTTTGAGAGTCCACAAACCTGCCCTCCTTCTCCTGATTTCTATGAGAGGGTCTCCCAGTCTCAGAATCAATGTTCTACTCCCATGAGAATGCCACATGATGTGGAGAGCCCACACCTCTCAGATCTTAAGATGTGGAGGCCCTGGTGAAATATCTGTGATTTAGCAGTGTACGACTATGGTGTCTCCATATATATATATATATATATATATATATATATATATATATATATATATATATATATATATATATATATATATATATATATATATATATATATATATATATATATATATATATATATATATATATATATATAGTACATATGACTTACCTGAACAAGTGTATGTACCACTTTGTATGAATGTCAAATGAATAAGTATGCCACCAGTCTGCACAGTGCAGAGCTGCGCACATCCAGTTTGTGCTGACTGTGGTAGATCCTCCTGTAATATATCTTATAGATATGTTTCACTGACCAGAATAGTCCCCATTTCAGACCCTCTCTACTTCCTCTCTGAAGTAAAAGCTACTGTAGCCTGCATTGTAGAAGGCCCCTTATAATAATTGTATTTATTTAATTATCACTAAATATCTAATGAAAGAATTTTCAGTATTAGAAACAATTAATAGAACTAATTGAAATTAAACATTCTTTAGCTACTAATACTGTTCACATTTGAGTCATTATCACTTCTATGTACAGTTTTAAACAGTAATTAATAAAGAAATGGTTTGCAACATGTACATAGTAATTTTTGTTTTTCACTCATCTATTTAGATGCAAATATATAAATGTGTACAAAAAAGTACACATAAACAATGTTAGTTTATGAGTATGAAGACAATATATATATATATATATATATATATACACATATACATACACATATACATATATATATATATATATATATACACATACATATATATATATATACATATATATATATATATATACACACATATACATATATATATTTATATATTTATATATATATATATATATATATATATATATATATATATATATATATATATATATATATATTTATATATATATATATATATATATATATACAGTATTGTTCAAAATAATAGCAGTACAATGTGACTAACCAGAATAATCAAGGTTTTTCGTATATTTTTTTATTGCTACGTGGCAAACAAGTTACCAGTAGGTTCAGTAGATTCTAAGAAAACAAATGAGACCCAGCATTCATGATATGCACGCTCTTAAGGCTGTGCAATTGGGCAATTAGTTGAATTAGTTGAAAGGGGTGTGTTCAAAAAAATAGCAGTGTGGCATTCAATCACTGAGGTCATCAATTTTGTGAAGAAACAGGTGTGAATCAGGTGGCCCCTATTTAAGGATGAAGCCAACACTTGTTGAACATGCATTTGAAAGCTGAGGAAAATGGGTCGTTCAAGACATTGTTCAGAAGAACAGCGTACTTTGATTAAAAAGTTGATTAGAGAGGGGAAAACCTATAAAGAGGTGCAAAAAATGATAGGCTGTTGAGCTAAAATGATCTCCAATGCCTTAAAATGGAGAGCAAAACCAGAGAGACGTGGAAGAAAACGGAAGACAACCATCAAAATGGATAGAAGAATAACCAGAATGGCATAGGCTCAGCCAATGATCACCTCCAGGATGATCAAAGACAGTCTGGAGTTACCTGTAAGTACTGTGACAGTTAGAAGACGTCTGTGTGAAGCTAATCTATTTTCAAGAATCCCCCGCAAAGTCCCTCTGTTAAAAAAAAGGCATGTGCAGAAGAGGTTACAATTTGCCAAAGAACACATCAACTGGCCTAAAGAGAAATGGAGGAACATTTTGTGGACTGATGAGAGTAAAATTGTTCTTTTTGGGTCCAAGGGCCACAGGCAGTTTGTGAGACGACCCCCAAACTCTGAATTCAAGCCACAGTACACAGTGAAGACAGTGAAGCATGGAGGTGCAAGCATCATGATATGGGCATGTTTCTCCTACTATGGTGTTGGGCCTATTTATCGCATACCAGGGATCATGGATCAGTTTGCATATGTTAAAATACTTGAAGAGGTCATGTTGCCCTATGCTGAAGAGGACATGCCCTTGAAATGGTTGTTTCAACAAGACAATGACCCAAAACACACTAGTAAACGGGCAAAGTCTTGGTTCCAAACCAACAAAATTAATGTTATGGAGTGGCCAGCCCAATCTCCAGACCTTAATCCAATTGAGAACTTCTTGGCTGATATCAAAAATGCTGTTTCTGAAGCAAAACCAAGAAATGTGAATGAATTGTGGAATGTTGTTAAAGAATCATGGAGTGGAATAACAGCTGAGAGGTGCCACAAGTTGGTTGACTCCACGCCACACAGATGTCAAGCAGTTTTAAAAAACTGTGGTCATACAACTAAATATTAGTTTAGTGAATCACAGGATTGCTAAATCCCAGAAAAAAAAAATGTTTGTACAAAATAGTTTTGAGTTTGTACAGTCAAAGGTAGACACTGCTATTTTTTTGAACACACCCCTTTCAACTAATTGCCCAATTGCACAGCCTTAAGAGCGTGCATATCATGAATGCTGGGTCTTGTTTGTTTTCTGACAATCTACTGAACCTACTGGTAACTTGTTTGCCACGTAGCAATAAAAAATATACTAAAAACCTTGATTATTCTGGTTAGTCACATTGTACTGCTATTATTTTGAACAATACTGTATATATATATATATATTTTTTTTTTTTTTTTTTTTTTTTTTTTTTTTTTTAGACTGATACAGTATATTAAATAAATGTCATACTGATAAAAGATTGTCGTAGGATTGATATTTCTATATTTTGGAATTGGACACTCTGAACACCTGCTCTTCTTCTTTTGTATGAGAGTGTAGTTCAAACTTAGTATTAGTGGTCTATATGTCTTCCTGATATATTAAAATAGCTTTGACTAACACAGCACTTGTCAAAACAACATAACAACAACTACCTTTCCAATGACTATGTGTCCTGGTTTTAATTATATATTATATGTGCAGATTCACCTGTGAAAAATGTGTAATAATTAAATATATGTTATATTATTATATGTATATATTATTTCAGATTTAAATGTGAAACGTTCCTTAAGACACTAACAGCTATAGACACTACCAAATTAAAAGTTTTTGAACTGTAAGATTTTTAATGTTTTTAGAGCATTCTCACTAAGCCTGCATTTATTTGATCCAAAATACAGCACAAAAAAAAAACCGTAATATTGTGAAATATCTTTACTTTTTAAAACAAATGCTTTCTATATATATATATATATATATATATATATATATATATATATATACACATTTATATACATTATAAATATATTAAAATACACACATACACACACACACACACACACACACACACACACACACACACACAGACAGACACACCAGAATAAATAATGAATAATGTAACAATCCCAATAATCTTAATCGTACTAAACTAATTAAAGTCAAGTCAATAGTCAAGTCTGCTTTATTGTCAATTCTTTCACATGTACAATACATACATATTATTATTTTAGACTGAAATGTGACCAGGACATATTTCCGTAACCGTAATGAATGTAATTGAATGTTGCCTATTCTGTAGTCAGCATAGAGGCCCATCGGGCGCCAGTTGAACAGTTGGACACCTGTCGCTCACCCACCCCTCCCTCCTCTTGCTCTTTTCTATTCAACCCTGACTGCATTGCAGCTGCCAACTGACGGCATTACCTTACACCCGCACGACCCTCGACCTCTCGGAGCACAACACAATTTTGAACAGATTTCTCACGATCGTATACAAATGTTTTATGTTTACAAAATTTTTTAACTATTAGTAGTTTCAGTAGTAGTTGATTAACTGAACTGTAGTTGAAGAACGCAGCCACCAACAAGTGCCAGAAGACAGTTAACCTTCACACACGCACACACGTATATATATATATATATATATATATATATATATATATACACACACACTCACACATATACACAAGGGTCACAAGAAAAGTAAAGGTGGAATGTGGAAGTAGAATATAAATATACCTACATGCTTAGATATAAACAAAAATAATTAAATTTAGCAGCTTCGCTTGTGTGCGCTCTCTGAGAAAGAGACAAAAGCGCGCGCGATGATTGGCTGAAGCGAGCGCAGACCGCCGCACGCGAATGTTTCATTCATTTGCAAATGAACTGCTATAAAGCCCTCACTCTAACCTCTCACCGAGGTGCTGTCAGTTCTGTCTGGTTTGTTCACTATTGTATATCTATTGTATATCTAGTCTGCTTTATTTACGGACCGAACGATTCTGGACGGCGGATCACTGACCAAACCACTTAGTCCGGAATGTCCCCCGCGGCTAGACTCAGAAATGGTTTCGATGTGGAGGAGGAAGCATTTTATGCCGCTAAAGTAGACAGAAAGGTAAAACCATTTTGTATTTTCTATGAATGCCAAAAAGGAAAAATAAGTATGTGGTATGCTTAAACACCTATTTACATATATTTATATATAATCTTCTGCTTCAATAGACTCGAAAACCAATAGTGGAGAAAAAGAGGCGAGCGCGAATTAATGAAAGCCTGCAGGATCTCAGGACACTACTTACAGATATCGATGTAAGTGTAGCTCATCTTTACTGCATGTACCACCGACTCTTAGTCAGCTGATAGATAGCCTAAACAGACGAACCTCACTTTGTAAATATAAACAAATATTAAAGATGTTTAAAAATATTTATCTAATTTACAATCAGCTGCAGACAAAAATGGAGAATGCAGAGGTACTTGAACTAACAGTAAAACGAGTTGAGAACATCCTACAGAACCGTTCTAAGGGTAAGATGACCCTTACCTCAGTTGCATGGCATATTTAGGGAATTAGTAACCATGAACAATTATTTGAAGCTCTTGTGTGTCTGGACTTTCAGAACCTGATGCTGTGAATCAAGAGACCAGTGAGAGATTCGCAGCAGGTTATATCCAGTGCATGCATGAGGTGCACACCTTTCTGTCCACATGCCCAGGCATCGACGCCACAGTTGCTGCAGAACTGCTCAACCACCTGCTAGAGTGCATGCCATTAAATGAGGATCACCTTCAGGAGATGATTAAAGAGCTCATATCAGAGCCGTCCTCCTCCAGTCGATCATGGCCAGCTGGAGAGGTGCTAAGTCCAGGAGGCCACAGTGTGTCCGACCTATTCTTAGCACTGTCCCCATCCCCATCCAATCGTTCTAGTGAGGACCTCTGCTCTGACCAAGAGGAGACAGAGACTGAAGAAAGTCCTGCATCAGCTGAGGACAGCCTGAACTCCTCCATCATCACACATTCTAAGTTTATGTGGAGGCCATGGTAGAATTGTTTTTAAAGACCATGCATCTTTATTTATAATTCACTTAATCCTGTATTGGAGCATGATGGAATTCTTTTCATATATGATTTTCTTGAGAAAATGGCTGAAGCTTTAGGATTTTACAAGCAAAGGCTGATATATTGGGATAAGACATCATCTTACAGAAAAGTAAGGATTTCATAGTAACTTTAACATACCCCTGGATATTTTTTGTCTTCTGAAACATGATGCCTCGAAGCAATTAAAGCTTAATTTAGAAATGAATTTTAAATTGAACTAGCTTAAAAAGTGAACTGATGTATTCTAGAGATTGAGAAATTGTTTTGATTTAGTGGGCCGAAATATTTTTCTGTCTTTTGTAGTGAAAAATATAGAAAGTCTCACTGATAGACTGGCACATGGATAAAGTCAATGGCCCTGTGTAGGATAGCAATTAAAAAGTATGTTTTTATTGTTTTATATATATATATATATATATATATATATATATAGTAGTGCAGTATTGTGGTGCCCAGTTCAATTTGTATAATGATTTTGATTGTTAATCTGTAAATTAATTTAATTTGGACATTAAAAGTTTGTGGACACAACACAGAAATTAACATATATATATATATATATATATATATATATATATATATATATATATATATATATATATATATATATATATATATATATATATATATATATATATATATATATATATATATATATATATATGAAATCATTTGTGGTAATATTCTTACCTCTCATTAGTAAGTGACTTAAAGTTATCAGTTATTAAAATATCTAAGCCGAGTATGCTGAAGAAAGAAAAGCGTATTTATATACATTGCGGTTTGTGGTTACATGTTAAATCATTACAGCTATATGGTACACAGTTTATAAGAACATTGTGTGTATATTAACTTTCTGTTTTTCTTGATATATTTCACATGTATACCAGTGACTTAAAGTGCCAATAAATTCCAGAGCTTCTAAATCAAAGAAACTAATGAAAGACCGGAAGACTTTAATAATCCTTAAAGTTTAGAAAATGCATAATACTGAGGAGCGGTTTTAGTCTGCTGTGCTTAATATTTAGTTATTTACTGAATTGATTCTATTTTATTCCACTTTAGTTTAATTAGATGTATTTATCATTAATAGAGGTTTGAATAGATAAAGAAAAAACTGAGTAGGGTGAGAGGTCAGCTAACTGTGTGCTCGTTGAGAGAACAGATGGTGATGAAAACAAATCCCTTGTGACCAAGATGTTTTATGTCTTAAATCCTACTGGTTTATTTAATAATAATAATAAAAACGCTTACAAATAATTAAAAAATAATACATTTAAAAAGAGTCTCTCTGCCCTTTTTAAGCCCCAAGGTGTTACTAATAACCATAACTGTAATTCTGAAAATTTTAATTCATATACCTAAGACCTAAACAAAGTGTCAGCATGCTTAAAATAGATTAATCCTACTTTTAAGAAAATTATAAAGCAGTCTTGAATAATAATACATCAACAATCTGCCATAATCATTTTCAAATAACCTATATTCTACCTATATTCCTGATTTTATCTCCAAGTTGTTGTACCACCATGACATTTGAGAATACCAATTGCTGGACAAAAGTTTTCTCAACAGTTTATCTCAACAGCTTTATTAAATCTATGTTATTTGTGAAATTTGTTTATACATTTTTTTAAACAGAATCACGCAACAGTATTTTATTTAGCATTTATTACAACTAAAGCTCCATTTTGAATAGTTTTCTTAGTTTGTTCATAATATGTGAAGATGGTTGTGTCACCTGACGTTTTGGAGGTTTGAGATACCAAAACATAAAATAATATTTAAAATTTCAGTGTACTCAAAATGTATTCAAACTATAAAAGTTTGTATTGAATAAAGGGATACTTGTCAATATAAAAAAAATATTTTTAAAAGGCAATATTGACCAAAATATGCACATTTCGTCATTGACCATATTAAAATCATATAATTAAATAAAAAAATATATATTGTCAGTTAATTAAATTAACCATGTATGCCAACATTTCCCGATAATCTTGCATGCCTAAACCAAGTAGGTCATGGAATTTTAGCCGATGCAACAACAATATAACAAAAGTTCAGTGGATGTTACTGGCTTGTATAATGATGTTTATCAGACAATTAAAACTGCTGACAGAAAGGTGTAGGTATCATCTTTTTTTAAATTAAAAGGTAGGAATAAAGTGACATGTTTATCTCACTAAATTTATGAAATTATTATTATTTTTTAAAAAAACATCCGCAAACCAAATTACATGCTTTTAAAGACTATTAAACAAATTTGAATAAACAAAATGTTATGCAGTCGCCATTACTCAATCTTTTGCTTCAATACTTAAAATCAGAAACAGATGTAGAGCCAGTTCCAATTTTCCTGCTTCAACACTACTGGCCATGAAGTACACTCGGTAGTACACTGAATTTCAGATAATAGAAAAAGAGTATTTCAGGTAGGAACAGCTTCAGATATTTTATAGAATGCTACACATAAAGCTAGTTTCCTCCACTCAGAGAACTAGTGCCCTGACATCTTTGTTGAATGACTGCATTGTGACCAGAATATTTGTAACCATGAAGCACAAAACCAGTCACAAGTAGCATGGGTATATTTGTAGCAATAGCCAACAATACAATGTATGGGTCAAAATTATCTATTTTTTTCTTATGCCAAAAAAAATCATTAAGATATTTAGTAAATTTCCTACAGTAAAGACTTAATTTGGACAACTTGAAATTTTGATTTTTTTTGCATTCTCAGATTCCAGATTTTCAAATAGCTGTATCTCAGCCAAATATTGTCCTAATTCTAACAAACCATACATCAATGGAAAGTTTATTTATTCAGCTGTTTCACGAGTTCACATCTACGTATATTAATACCGTAAGTTTATGCGTATTTGGCGTGCTGTCCGGGTGGAGGGCTCCGAGCTCGGGATGTGGCCCGAACCCAGAGTACTCCCCCCGGTTGTGGTAAGAGTAGATGGATCTATAAGTGAGGAGAAATGGGGTGGAGGAGGGATGCTGAAAACCGTCAATGAACAGAGATAGGTTCTGCTGTTATTTATACCTTGTCATGAGTTGATTACTGATTGGTCTCCACTTGTGTTAATCAGGTTAATGAACTGCGACTGTTCCTCCCGAACTTTGTTATAAAACAGCATTTCACGAGTTCACATCTACGTATATTAATACCGTAAGTTTATGCGTATTTGGCGTGCTGTCCGGGTGGAGGGCTCCGAGCTCGGGATGTGGCCCGAACCCAGAGTACTCCCCCCAAAAACAAGAGAGCAAAAGGACAGCCGCCGGACTACGAACCCCCCAAAACTCAGAGATTTGGCGGGCTGACGTTTTTAGAAGTATGGTCGTTTGACCAGGAGATCTCACATTGCCTCTGGCAGAAGTAGAGGAGCAGGCAGGTCCTGTTGGTTAATAGTTGAGGAAGAAGCGGTTACGATGTCGGGAAGACGGGCTCCACCGTCTGCCTGCGAGGTGTAATGATATATTGACTTGATGCGTAATGTATCTGCTGGGAGGCTGAGGCTCGCTGGACAGATAGAGGAAACAAATTATATTCCTGCATTCACTGGAAGACTGGCTCGCTGGATGAAGAACAGAAAGAGATGGATGCATACTGCGTCCACTGGGAGACTGAGGCTCGCTGGACGGGTAGAGGAATGAATAGGTATTTACTGCGTCCGCTGAGACACTAGTGCTTGTTGGACAGACAGAGGAAACCAATAGATATTACTGCGTCCGCTGGGAGACTGAGGCTCGCTGGACAGATATGGGAGACGAATTATGTCCCTGCGTCCGCTGGAAGACTGGGCTTGCTGGACGAAGAACAGGAAGAGATGGATGCATACTGCGTCCGCTGAGAGACTAGTGCTCGCTGGACAGGCAGAGGAAAAATATGTATTTACGGTGTCCCCTTGGAGACTGAGGCCCAATGGACAGGTAGAAGGAATTAGATAATTACTGCATCCACTGAGAGACTGGTGCTCGCTGGACGGACAGGGAAACCAATGGATATTTCTGCGTCCGCTGGGAGACTAGTGCTCGCTGGACAAACAGTGGAAAAATAGATGTTATTGAGTCCGCTGTGAGACTAGTGCTCGCCGACTGATAGAGGAGACAAATAGGTATTTCTGCGTCCACTGGGAGACTGAGGCTCGCTGGACGGACAGTGGAATGAATAAATATTTACTGCGTCCGCTGAGAGACTGGTGCTCGCTGGACGGACAGTGGAAACGAATAACTATTTACTGCGTCCGCTGAGAGACTAGTGCTCGCTGGAAGGGCAGTGGAAACGGATAAATATTTACTGCGTCGGCTGAGAGACTGGTGCTCGCTGGACGGGCAGTGGAAACAAATAAATATTTACTGCGTCCGCTGAGAGACTCGTGCTCGCTGGAAGGGCAGTGGAAACGGATAAATATTTACTGCGTCCTCTGAGAGACTGGTGCTCGCTGGACGGGCAGTGGAAACAAATAAATATTTACTGCGTCCGCTGAGAGACTCGTGCTCGCTGGACGGACAGTGGAAACTAATAAATATTTACTGCGTCCGCTGAGAGACTCGTGCTCGCTGGACGGACAGTGGAAACGAATAAATATTTACTGCGTCCGCTGAGAGACTGGTGCTCGCTGGACGGACAGTGGAAACGAATAAATATTTACTGCGTCCGCTGAGAGACTCGTGCTCGCTGGACGGGCAGTGGAAACGAATAAATATTTACTGCGTCGGCTGAGAGACTGGTGCTCGCTGGACGGACAGTGGAAACAAACAAATATTTACTGCGTCCGCTGAGAGACTGGTGCTCGCTGGACGGACAGTGGAAACGAATAAATATTTACTGCGTCCGCTGAGAGACTGGTGCTCGCTGGACGGGCAGTGGAAACGAATAAATATTTACTGCGTCCGCTGAGAGACTGGTGCTCGCTGGACGGACAGTGGAAACGGATGAATATTTACTGCGTCCGCTGAGAGACTGGTGCTCGCTGGACGGGCAGTGGAAACGGATGAATATTTACTGCGTCCGCTGAGAGACTGGTGCTCGCTGGACGGGCAGTGGAAACGGATAAATATTTACTGCGTCCGCTGAGAGACTGGTGCTCGCTGGACGGGCAGTGGAAACGGATAAATATTTACTGCGTCCGCTGAGAGACTGGTGCTCGCTGGACGGGCAGTGGAAACGGATAAATATTTACTGCGTCCGTTGAGAGACTCGTGCTCGCTGGACGGGCAGTGGAAACGGATAAATATTTACTGCGTCCGTTGAGAGACTGGTGCTCGCTGGACGGACAGTGGAAACGGATAAATATTTACTGCGTCCGTTGAGAGACTGGTGCTCGCTGGACGGACAGTGGAAACAAATAAATATTTACTGCGTCCACTGAGAGACTTGTGCTCGCTGGACGGACAGTGGAAACAAGAGAGACTTTTAAATTAAAATTTTTTTTATTTATTTATTTATTTTTTTTATGTTTGAAAACAGCGTATTATGCAGAGGCTAATGCGACTGGGAATGTGGGGCATCGAAGCTGATCATAAACCCTTGTTGAAATTCACGTCGCTTATTGTGAAAACTGAACAGCTTATTTCAGTGAAATGGCTTAACATGATGACTTTTTTTTTTTTTTTTTTTTTAAATATATGGGGGAGGTAAAGAAAAGGCTCCTGCGGGAGCAGACACTGCTGCGGCAGTGAGGAGATACGAAAGGGGCTCCTGCTGGAGCAGACACTGCTGCGGCAGTGAGGAGATACGAAAGGGGCTCCTGCGGGAGCAGACACTGCTGCGGCAGTGAGGAGATACGAAAGGGGCTCCTGCGGGAGCAGACACTGCTGCGGCAGTGAGGAGATACGAAAGGGGCTCCTGCGGGAGCAGACACTGCTGCGGCAGTGAGGAGATACGAAAAAGGCTCCTGCGGGAGCAGACAGTGCTGCGGCAGTGAGGAGATACGAAAGGGGCTCCTGTGGGAGCAGACACTGCTGCGGCAGTGAGGAGATACGGAAATGGCTCCTGCGGGAGCAGGCACTGCTGCGGCAATGGGGAGATATGGAAAAGGCTCCTGTGGAAGCAGCTCTGCATTTAACCCATCCAAGTGCACACACGGCAGTGAACGCGCACACACCGTGAACGCACACCCGGAGCAGTGGGCAACCATTTATGCTGCGGCGCCCAGGGAGCAACTGGGGGTTCGGTGCCCTGCTCAAGGACACCTCAGTCATGGCATGGCCGGGCCGTGGCTCGAAACCCACATCCCTAGGGTTAGGAGTCCACTCTCTAACCACTGGGCCCTGAGTTCCCCCTCCTTGACTGTGGGAAGAGTAGACAGGTTAGTAACATTTTCAACCTTTGTTCATTTTCAACCAATGTGGAGGAAGTTTTTTTTTTTTTTTTTTTTTTTTGCGCAGTATAAAATAAGAGGCAAAAATTATTTTACTATTGTAAATATGAGTTTATGACAGCGTTTATAATTAAACCTCGGTAGCAATAAATTTACCGTTGTCTGAGACGTCATGAAATGTTCTTTAGCATCATGACCATAGAATGTAGTCATGGTTCTGCAAGGTTTACCATGGTTTCCAGAGATCTGGAGCTGATTCTGGGTAGTTCGGTGGTTTGTGACTGTTGTCTCGTGGCACGCTGTCTTTTAAGGGGCCGGTCACCTATCACCCCTTTTTTTTTTTTTTTTTTTTTTTTTTTTCTTTCTTCCTTCTTCTCAGGCGCGTCCGCACCGCATCGAGTTGAAAACATCTCAACTTTTCAGGATGCCGCAGCACAAGAATATCAGACCTGAACTAGGAAGTTGGTCACCAGATCACAGGGTAACCAGTTAAATTGCATGGAGACACCGGATAGCGCCTAGATGTTCCTCTGAGGTGCTCGCTCATCGCAGTTGTGCTGCCGTGGTACACCATATCGGTTTTGCAAAGGGAACAAAGAGACGTTTTATTTGTCCTCTGTTTAAAGTATTCTCATACTTTTAATAACAGTGGTCTCTGTTTGTGATAGAATGCAACTTCTTCATTCGCCGTATGCCATTATGCGAGATGTAAACAGTGTGACGTGTCCACGCATTGCACGCATTTTGTAGTCGAAGTAAACGATGACGTCGACACGTCGTTGCAGCACTAATTAGTGGTGGAAATTATGATTCTTTCTAGAGATTCGTTCATTTTCGGTTCATTCACCAAAATGATTAGTTCAGAGATAATTTCTTCGTTTTACACAGAATATGCCAGCAGGTGGCAAAACAGTGTATTATGTGTTATGTCTTACGTCAACGAACGCATTCACTTGTTACAAAAACTGATCTGGCTTTATTAAAATGTGTGTATAATCGTGTTCGATATAGGAAGTCTAATTGAGTTGTTCAGATGAACAAAGCACGGGGTTTCTTGCCTAATTAGCATTTTAATTGTTTGGTCAGACAGTTTGTATATTATATATTCACATCCATAAATCGGGGATTAACCTTTCTTTTACGGTCTATGGATTAAACGTGGAGTTGCTAAATATCAAGACGAGCGTATGTGCACAGTACTGTACCTATAACTGCGCTTTGCATTTTCGAGATTGACATGCTAAAATAGCAGATTAACCCAGTTTACTCTAATTCAAATGTTCGCGAACAAGATAAGCTATGTGCCAGTTCATTTAATTCACAAACGACGTGTATCCGTTCATTCAGTTCGTTCACGAATGACAAGTGTGCCAGTTCAGTCATTTCACTCACGAACGATAAGATCTCTAGATCTAGGAACCTGAAAGGTCCTGTTGCCCTCTGCTGGCAGAGATTAGTGGGAAGTCTTCAGATTATACACTAGATTGCTCCTCCTCTTTTTGAAAATGAGACACTCCTCCATCTTTTACCATTTCTCCTCTCAAAATGGCAAACTTCATATCGGGTTGGTCTTCTTCTAGCGGGGCAGAGACGTCATTCTCGCAGTACACACACTCCTATAAACACATGCAAGATTCTTTCACCTGTACTCTTACAATTTAGGAAACACAAGATGCTGTAAGCAATTAAATGAAAACTCTAAATGACTGATTGGTGGTGATCTTTATAGGTATGAGCTCTGTTAATGGTCACTCATTTGGACTGATAGCACTCTGCATGACAACATCTACAGCTTCAGATTCCACAGAAGTAATGACCTTAGCATGTTGTGAAGGGGAGCATACTTATGTTTCCAGGGTCCTAAGTTTCCAATTTTTTTTTTTAAATTTTTTTTTTTTAAATCTAGAGGAACACATGAAAAAGGGCCAAATGTTCCTGGGTCCTACTTTATGTTCATGAGATATCATGAATGATTAAAGTATATCGATTGTAAATAATAATAATAATAATAATAATAAATCTCCACAATCTACCTTACCAGACAGATCCTTAATATTGTGTAAGAGTGCATATTCTTTTGCAGATGTAGGGCTATTTTATGATGCTTGAATACACAAGGTTCACATTTGTCTTATTGTTTGTAATTTGCAACTTTATTCAAATTTTTAATTCAACAAAATAAAACAAATGTAATAAAATAAAATAAATGAATGATGCATTTATATAGCACTTTATTGTGAATTGCTGTACACCCAAAGAGCTTTTACAATCTTGTCGGGGGTCTCGCCTCAACCACAATGAAATAATGAAGTGAAATAATATTTAGATATATATTGCCCACTAGGTGTGGGCAATCTGTTAATTTTGCATTGTGTTTGAAGACTTAAGGGAAATTGTTGAGTCATCTGAAAGTCTTACAGAGGTGTTTATTTAATCTGTATCTTTGTCCTACTGTATTTATTTTTTATTATTTTTAAGCTTGAAAACATTATTTATATTCGGTTTAAATAGGGAAATTAGTTTGGCTCAGTAATAAGATCCTGTCTGAAAAGATTTGTGATATTTTATTTTATTTTTATTTTTTATATATTGCTCACCCCTAGAGTCCCATACCATGACATTGATGGCATTGGGTAATGCTCCTCTCCTCATCCAGGGGTGCTGATCAATCAGTTCTCTACGCTGTTCTGAAGAGAAACGGGGCTGGTTCTTCTTCATTCGCATATATATATATATATATATATATATACATACACAGTATATATATATATATATATATATATATATACACAGTATATATATATATTTGTCTTGGTAATCTTTAATCAAAATCTACTAATTTTGCAATTGGTTCTCTGATGACATCAGTTTAATGGCTTGGGTAGAGTATCCTTAAAACCCTTGTGCGGCCCTCATTTGGGAGTCACACTCAGGGTCTTCACGGTCATAAGTGACCGGACACCTAAAATGTAACTTTTTTGCCCCCCAGTAAACTCAGTGGAATATATTTTTATTCAATAATATTTTTTCTTTTTTCTTTTGTATTTTGAGAAAATTTTAAGGTATTAATTCATATTTATGCAATAATTATGAACAATTTTTCTCATAGAAAATAGTACATAATTTTTTTTTTCTAATTTTTCTAAATTATTTTCGAATTAATGTTGTATTTCAGATTAAACCAGAGACTAGGCCTTTCAAATACATTTTTTTTGAAGATTTTTCAGCGCCACCTGGAGCAAAGAAAGAGCAAAGAAAGAAAAACATGTAAGTGCATGGTGCAACCACTTATTACCAGTATAGGAATCTATAGAGAGGCTTGTGAATTCCCTTATTGTTTTTAGACATAATTGCTTACTCATATTAAGTAGTGGACTTGAATATATATTAATACATTCTAAAGAGTACTTTTTGTATATTTTTTTATATTTCTTCTGTTATAAATAATGATTTCATGCATTATTTGCATTAAAGTTTTTGCATTATGATTGCAATCAAACCTGAACATATTGTTCAGTGGCAGAGAGCTCCTGCAAAAAAATAAAAAATAAGAATCCTCAGAATGGTGCAAAGGACCAAGTCTGAGTTTCTAAGTGCACTGACAAACCCAAGAGGCAGCGCTTAGGTGTGTGCGTGTGTGCGCGCGCGTGTGTGTATGTGATTATTTAGAGTGTCATACCTTCACTGCTGTTAGATTTTCTCTGCATTATGACTGAATTATTGAATGGATTTCACATTCTCAAAACTTTGCTCTGTGTTACAGACACAGTAGTTCATAGGTGTCTATGTGTAAGTATGTGTGTGTGTGTTTGTGTGTGTGTGTGTGTGTGCATCTGTGTGTGATTGGATGTGTCAATATCACACTCTTGATGTTTTATAGTGTTATCCCTTCACTGCTGTGCACTTTTTTTCAGTTTTGTGATCGATTTGTAGATTGTGTACACAAATATTCTCTGAATTGTTGTATTTTTGTCTATTTCCCATTCATTTCCTATGGACGGTCATTTTTGACCGAAGACCATGAGTGTTACTATTTTTTTTACGCCCACTTAGACTGTTCGAATCATGCCCTCAATTTTTTTGTGTGTTCACACCCCAAATGCCATGAAGGTCACCGCATTTCATATCATTTCGATGAAGCTGTGATTTTTAACATTTCAAAACGTAAAATATTCCGGTCAGAAATGACCGAAGACCGCACAAGGGTTTTAATCATTCCCTTCAAACCGTTAGTTTGCTATGAGAAAGATTGCAGTGATATGCAATAAGATAAAACCCTGCTCTCTGTTCAATTCCGTTTCAGTTGAAAGTACATCAATACCGAAGAAAAGTAATTCACAATCTGTTTATACACTTTTCAAAGTTTGAATGTTTTGGTCGAAAGGATTTTCAGCTGAGTGATCGAAATCTATCAGGATTTGTAAAAAAAAAAAAAAAAAAAAAACATTAATTTGTGTTTCATTTGTGATAAACAAAAGTCTTATGGGTTTAGGAATGACTTGAGGATCAGTAAATGATATAATTTTCATTTTTGGTTGAGCTTTACAAAATTCCCTTTTCTCACAATACAGACAGAATTAACTCTCACCTTGATGGCACTTGATAGGTCATCATGACACAGTCATTATCATTGGCATTAAATCTCCAAACAGGCTCTTGAAGAACGTACTTAAAATTCTCCTCTTGTTCCTTTTTATGTCTTTGCTCTTGTGATTGTTCTCTGAGGATTCCACACTGCCAAAATACTTCCTGCTCAGGAAGAGAAAATGCAAAACGAGTTTAGTTTTCTGAGCTGATGCCATTATATATTATGATATATAATAACTCTGACTGGTATGACTAAGCTATAATAAAGTACTGGATATCATGATACCGAAGCCACTGAGTCTACAGTATTAAAAAAAAAAGATTCAAAATCTAAAGCCTGTCAGTCACTGACACTCTCTGGTGGTCAGTCAGCTAGATTGACTTCACACAGGTGGCTAATTATTATAACTAACTAACTGCACATTATTAAATAGAAAAGTGTTATGTGACTGCAACCTGCTCAACAATTTTGGAACTACCTATACTTAATGGTGAATTTGTTATTAGCATAAAGGAAAGAGTTATACACACAATACTTTACGGATTAAAATGTCTTGAGAGGTAACAACAGAAAAATAGTGGTAGAAACTGACAACTTTCAATCAAGTACTCTGTTGTTAGTAATTCCTTCCAATAAACTGTGATGACAGACTATATGTGTTAAATGGATAGTTCACTTTGAAATTAAATCTTGGTATGTTTTAGCTTACCTCAAGGGCATCCAAGATGCAGGTGTCTTTGTTTCTGCAGTACATTTTAGGTCAAACCGTTCTTGTATGTCACTCATATAATGAAGGTCTATGGTCGCCACTTCAAAAAGCATGCATAGAGAAGTCCAAATTAAACAATTCCCCATCGTAAGTACACATTTTTCTCCGCTATTGAGCCATATCGTTTTGCACGTTGTGTTTAGTATGCCACGTATAAACTGGAGGCGACGTCCAAGGCCAGAGGGACCCAATGGCATGCTGTCAATAGAGTAAAGTGTTGCATTTTTATTATTATCGCAACGATTATAGGGTGCATTATAAACCAATTAATTACAATTACTGCATTATATTTCAGACAGTGCAGATTGGTGGCGTATCGTGTGGTAAACAGTAAACAATGAGTGACGTACACGCGCGAAAGAACACTTATGGCGCTTTCCAGCGCTTATGTGGACTAGCCAGAACACGCACACACATCACACACCAGGAAGCACACGCACCCTCAGATCACTTGGACGTGGTTGTGTATAAGAGGTAAAAACTATATAAATACTGTTCGTTTTCTCATACAAGCCACTCGTTTTGTGTCTTAGGCCATCAATATGCACTTACGATGGGGAATTGTTCAATTTGGACTTAATTTGTTGCATGCTCTTTGAGGTGATGACCAATTGACCTGCATTATATGAGTGACAGACAAGAACGGTTTGACCTAAAAATATACAAATTGAAACTACTGCGGAAACAAAGACACCTACTTCTTGGATGCCCTTGAGGTAAGTTAAAACATACCAAAATTTAATTCCAAAGTGAAATATCCCTTTAAAGCTGCAGTAGGTAACTTTTGTAAGAATGTATTTTTTTACATATTTGTTAAACCTGTCATTATGTCCTGACAGTAGAATATGAGACAGATAATCTGTGAAAAAAATCAAGCTCCTCTGGCTCCTCCCAGTGGTCCTATTGCCATTTGCAGAAATGCATCGCTCCCTGTAAGAAAACAACCAATCAGAGCTGCGGTCCGTAACTTTTTTTATGTGTTCAAAATTTACAAAATGTATATAATAATAATTTTCCAAACCGTGTTTTTAGCTTGTCCTGAATCACTAGGGTGCACCTATAATAAGTGTTTATAGTCTGACTATTTTAGATTGCTTCGGGGGCACCGCGGCGGAGTAACCCAGTACCTTTGTGATTCTTCATAGACATAAACAGAGAGAAGTAGCTCCGGCTACGATGTTCTACCGCAAGAAGCAAGCAGTTCTGTTTATTAACCGCTAGAGTGTCAAAAGTTACCAACTGCAGCTTTAAGTATTTTTTTGTATTAATGTGTTGATGTTAATGTGAAGCATTAAATTGCAGTGACCTGTTCCACTATTAGAAGTGTTGCAGTCATTGGAAGTTGAGCCAATAGATGCTGACATGGCAGAGCCCATGCCAGAATGAGAGTCTTCCAGCAACAACAGATCCAACACGCTGCTGGATGAGGAGTGGTCGCCACCGTTACCCAAACAATATTCCTGGAAGAGTAGCCAAAGAAAATCAGGTGAAAGATGGACTTCATCAAGTTCATGACTTGCAAGGTGTGCGAGTTCAAAACTGTCCATATGTTTTTAGCCCTTTACCTGCTTTAAGTCATCTATCGCAGAAGAAGTGTTATCGATGAATGTGTTGTTTTTGTCCTGTACTAAACTGCAATTACCCTGGGTGTTGGACTGGGGTGCTGCGGAATGAGATTGCTGCTTTTCCTCCATCTGAAGTAAGTCCAGCTGCAATGGAGAACTACAGCGAGACTCAAAAACTGAGGGCGGTTGAGAAGGAGGCAAAGTCGCGGAGTGTTTTGGGTCAGATGCCATTCCATACTGGAAATGTGTCTGGGGTGTAAATGCTGGCTGCCGTGAAGTGAAGGAGGTATAGGTCTGAAAGCAATGGTGAGTACTAGTACTGCAGTCTTGAGGGTTTTGAAGGTGCTGTGTGGTGCTGTAGGCTTGTTGTGTCTGAAATGCTTGTTGGCCGGTGTAGACTTGTGTGACCCCTAGGGGTGTGCTCAGTCTCACAATTTGTATATCTAAAGTAGAAAACCCCAAACAGCACTCCCCTTCAAGCTATTTAGACAGGTTATCTCCAATGAAGGGATGAAAATGGGACTGATGTACTCAATTTTATTAAACACTAGACAATACACTGATTGGCAATCAGAGCAGACAGATGTTTCCTATAGGTAACAATGAACAATTCTACAATAGATTAATCACAGTGAATAAAAGGTCTCATAATAAATGAGTTACAAGATAAACATCTAACAATGCCTAGACTACAGTGAATAAAGTCAGATATATAGGTACTGTTCACATACACTCCAACACTGCAAGAAACACTTCAAACCAAATTGGCCATGCGTACATTAACACAGCATTTCACACTTCACACCAGTAAACATTGCAAGATAGACACGATTCCTAAAGGAAATATTGCACAATGCCCATGGGCCAAAGGTTGAATAATGACAATTGCCAAACAGACACAAAAAAACAACAACATCTAAATTAACGAACTACTACTAGCCGGACTCCCTCCTAGGCCCACCTGGGTCCAGGTCATCAAAAACAGTGGTAGCAGATCCCCAAGACACACATATGAAGAAATACAAAATGAAACAAAATTATTAAACCCAGGAAAAACAGTAGCTAGTGACCAACGAAGGCAATCCTCATTTTTTTCTTTTGACACCAACCCAAATAAATAAGAGCTATATACCCTTTAACAAAGTTTAAACGGCATGAATGATTAATAGCTGGACACTCTCCTCGATGTTACTCGTTACCTCAAACCCATGTAGAATCACTACTCGCTATTTTGCGAACAAGTGTCTGTAGACTCGTGACTACGGGCACCATTTACTGGTTACCATACACGCAGACACCAAGCCGAAATTATCCTGTTTGCACAGACGATACACCAAGAGACTCACTCTTCAACTCACACCGCATTAATGTTTTTCTGTTGATGTCTTGCGACACATTTAAAGGGACGCGTCACTTACGCCACCTGATCCAAATGATCAGCGCCAGTGATTAGGCCTTAAAAGGTACACTTCCAGTCTCAATCACCTACCCGCTACACTTGTTTAGGCTGCAAGGGTTGCTGGGTATTGTATATATATATATATATATATAAAATACACTATATAGATATATCGCCCCTTATGTGGCATTGCTACAGTAAGTAATGCCAATAAGCATTGTTTATCTATATCTGTTTTATCACTCCCGTTGATAGCATGCATCAAATCTTTATAATGTTTATAATGTTAAAGTTACCCTCAGCAGCCTGTCTTTGGTTTCTTTGTGTGCTAGTTTGGCAATCCTTCTGAAGGACCGGACCATTCCGAAGTTCCCTACACCGACTGAGAAATGCTTGCTCTTCTTTCTTTGTGTGCACTGCCAGCACCTGTTTTGTGAGTCCCAGCTTCTTATAGGCTTCCTGCTCCACTTTGGAAGTGGAAAGCACACTAACAGGTGCAGAAGGGGCTGGGCTTTCTGCAACATCCTCAGTGATCTCTGTAAGTAACAGTTAAATGACACAGGGATCACAATCTTAATTGAATATTCCTCTTGAATCAACACCTGGATGGTTTTGTTGCCCATCAGTACTTTGGAAAGAACAATAGAGGTTCACTGCATTGCAGATATATACTGAAACTAGGGGTGTCGATTTAAAATGTTAACAGTGTAATTAATAATAAAAAATAAATTAAATACCATGCTAAATTAATAATGCATATATTGCACTCGGACCAGAGCTGTACATCATCTTACACTGCATGTAGTTGTTAAAGAAACATGATGCAGGACAACAACTGATTATAATGCCCCTAAAATTTAAGATATGAGGGAAAAAATGCCCCATATGCTTCTTTGTCTTATATTTATGACTTATACTTATACACTTTAGTAATATCACACAAGCAAGAGTAGGCTTGTAGAGCTGTAGAGCGATTAAAATGTGTCATTTAATCACAAATTAAATGCATGTGAATTTGAGCTCAGAAATTACCATTCAAAGGATAATTTAAAGTCGTCATTGTGTTAAATGAGAAATAGAAATTAAACATTGAATAGACAGTAGTCTGTAAAAGTATAAATAAATTAGAAATAAACGTTTTGATTAATCATTTATAACACAAAAGACAACAATTTGGCCATAACATTGTTTTATTGTTGTATTTTTACACAGACTATTCATTGGCAGCATGAATGCATTTACATTGCAATTAGAATTGCATAAATTACACTATGACATTGATGGGTTTTTAAAAAGGCATTCATGTGTTTTTATAAAAATTTGCATATTGAAATATAAAATTATCCTGATACTCATGAAATTATACTCTAATTATGAATCTAAAACTGCCAGTAGGTGGCAGCAAGTCATTGTCTTAATGACTGAGTCATTCAGTCATTCATTAAACCAATTAATTACAACAACTGATTCATACAGAAATGAAGCAAGAGACTGTGCACTTGATTCATTCAAAAATGTGGATTCATGCATTTATTCTATAATTAACCGCATCAAATTAAAGCATTAAATCAACAGGCCTATTTTTTGGTGATAATGTGTGTGATGCAGTACCTGATTCTGCCTGTGTTTTTTTGTCTCCCACATGTACAATTGTGCTGCTGTAAGAACATTGAGAAATCACGCTGTCTGGTTTGCTGGCTAAGTCCAAAGGTGATACAGGCCCTCCAATAACATGACATGGGGCAGGACTTGGTGGAGGCTTTTTATTGGTCTTTATAGACATTGAAGTTTGTGCTTCCATATCTAGAGAATCTAAAAATACATACAAAAAATGCTAACAGGAATTGAAGGAATCATCTTTTTTTTTTGTTGGTATCTACCAAAACACTGCCTTCCAGAACTGTTAAAAAATCCAAGAAAACAAAATTACCATCAGTTTTTTGTAAACTGGCATCAGAGGCTTTCTTGTCTTCATCTGAATTTGAGGAGGTGGTGTTTGACGAGAACTGATACTTCTGTTTTGCTGTGTTTGAGACGTTACAGCTCTCCAAATACTTGTGAAATACACAATTCACTAATGCATACATATTCAAGCAATACCATACTTATATCTGACATAGGGCTGGACACTGAGTAATTAACCCATTCACAATTTAAATAAAAGTTTTATTTTTCATGCTGCTAGCAACACACTGCAATGTTCATGGACTGACATTTGTAATTAAATTGCATTGAATCTGAAAATGCATTGAATGACAGTGATAACCATGGCAATGGAGAACACAAAAATCTGATAGTATATGTCAGAATAAATCTGTGCATTAAGTCTAAAGGCAAACCAATACCCCTGCCACTTTTTCTATGTAATTTGTTTATTTGATTTTCTTTGTTTTTGCAACAACTCCAAATATTGAACTTTTTGTATAATTGTCATATTTTTACATTTCACATTTTTAAGTAAATCTATAATTATAATTTTACTATTTGCTTTAATTTAGTAAAAAGCAATAAGGTGTCGCTACATTTTAACAAGCGTTTAACAGTTGGTATGACCTTACTACAATAGCTGCTCTATCCAGACCATGTCTTTTTTATAGGGAGCAAAAAAAAAGTGCAAATAGAAAAAAAAATCAAGATCTTTTTTTACACACAAACCTGAACACACTGTTTAGACAGCTGATTTGCTGCTATGAGTACATTGTCTGGTCCTTGAATTCCTCCATTGTGGCAGGTCCATCTCTGACCAGCAGTGCAGAGTCTTTCTGCTTTACAACAGGAAACCTGAAGCCTGCTAATGACACTTAATAAATACGCGAACACAGAATCAAATTAACACATTGACACTATTATATGTAACACTGACATACCCTGATACACAATAACAAACATATACTCACTGTCCAAAGACTTTTTCTGTTCTGCTTTTGAAGAGGAGCTTTGCTGCTCCTGAGCTTTCATCATGTGAACCCCTTTACAAATATCCTGAAATGACCTCTGAAAGACAAGTTTATACATGATGTGGTGTGGTTTGAGTACTGTTGTACTAAATAATTTTTTTAAACATCAGCGCACAGGAAAACAACATTCGGGGGAGAGAAAATAATCACTGTTATTTATTAATAATTTAATCTTTGTTGAAGGATTTTAGCACATTTGAGTACCTAAAAACACCCCACTGTAATAAACATGCTAAATGAAAATGTAGGCGCCAAATGTAATTTTTAACCACTAGATGGTGGTATGGAATGGGAGGATTTGGTGTATGTCATATGATACTTATAGTGGACATAAAAAGTCTACACACCCCTGTTAAAATGATAGGTTTCTGTTACATCACACTCTCGGACTAAGATAATTAATGTTTGAATAAAGGAGAATTTCCTTGTGCTTTGGAGCAAACGGAGGAATTCTGTAAATGGAAACTTTTTTCTAAGCTTTTAGACAAGCGATTGAAAATAAAACTAATGACAAACAAGAATGCCTTTAATTTTGAGCATAGCTTCACAACATGAGAGCTGATCATGGATATGATCGCGCCAAGAATCTGCCAGAAAACACACCAGCACGTCATACGTCATACTCACAACAGACCCGGAATGGAAGACAATGCTGAATAAAGTCGTAATTTTTGTTATTTTTGGACCGAAATGTATCTTCGATGCTCCAAAAAATTCTAACTGACCCTCTGATGTCACATGGACTACTTTGATGATGTTTGTATTAACTTTCTGGACATGGACAGTATACTGTACCTACATTTTCAATGGAAGGACAGAAAGCTCTCGGACTAAATCTAATATATCTTAAACTTTGTTCCGAAGATGAATGGAGGTCTTACAGGGTTTGGAACGACATGAGGGTGAGTCATTATTTACATAATTTTCATTTTTGGGTGATCTAACCCTTTAAGATTTTTCTGATCCATTGTTCAGAGATTTGCAAAGTGGACAATTAGCTTCTTCATTTTGTATCAAACTTAAGTCTAAACTGACCAATAACTGCCTTGCTACTGTTTCATTTGTTAACACTGTTTCTGACTGTTGTTCATCCGAAGTACAAAATACTTTTACTAACAGAAAGGCAACAGCATGATGTGTATTGATTGTAAAGGCAGTCATTTCTTGGAAAAGTGTTCTCATTTAAAGATCATGACACACAGAGAAAAACTGAGCATTTTAAAAGATCCTGTTTTGAATGTCTAAAGACCGGTCATGTAAGCAAGGATTGTAGAAACCCATTGATTTGTGATGTCTGTAAGGACAGGTATCCAGGTAACCTGTTCCTGGGTGATTAGGAAGCCATCACAGAAAAATCTGCATAAAGCAGATGGTTTGTATATAAAATAAATATATACTGAGAAGGATAATTACTGGTTTGCATTTTCCCTCTTCCTTTCTGGTATTTCCGTTGATCCTGCTCCCACTGTTTGCTGTGTTTCCATTTCCATTACTGTCACTAGAGGACGCTATGCTCAGCAGGTGCTCATGAGAACCATTGCTGCCATGACTGCCATAACCACTGGAACCCATACTGTGGACCGGCTGCAAAACAGAAACTTACAGTCCATTTCATTGCTGAAAAAGACAAAAATTTTAACTAGCAACCAGCTATGGCAACAGTCTTCGATACATCAACTACAAATTCCACATTATGCTAAAGAGTGTTTGTGGAGAATGTGAGGCCATCTGTGGAACTTTGAACCTTATCACATTTACAGTGCTAAAAATGCACTACTTTTACATTCTCCAGTGTGCATGTGTTTTTGTGTCTGCAAAATACAGAGATTTCACCTGTAAAAGCAGTCTGTGGATCTGTTCAGTAATTTCCTGTATATCTGAATCCATGATCTTTTCCTCTGTAAAAGCTGGAGCTGAAAACACATCCTCGTTCATTGGACCCCTGGACGTACACACAGAAACCATATACCAAAAAAGAAATTATAAAACAAAAATGTGTATTATATTTACCTTTATCTAAATTAAATAAAAAAACATTAGGAATATATACATACGGTGAAAACTCACATGTGAACTTTGTGTCGTCCAATAACAAAGGACACCTTGCGGCTCCATGGGTTTACAAAGCTACACCAGCTTGTGTCTAGAGTAATATATTATCCATTTCTCACACAGAATCGGATCGAGGAGTGATCAAATGGCTGCCCAACATACTGCAGAACTATACTGCATATAGTAAAGCAAGGACAATAGTGGATGTGGTTGGCTGAGGGTAGCATAATGCCAGTTATAGGTTTCAGTTTTAGCTAGTCTTATTTAGTAGTAGATAATGATACTCAACTTCATATTGAATTTGTGCTACACAACATAACAAAAATGGTGTAAAAATGAGTCGCCCACTGATGGAACACCAGGATTAGGACATTTGTATAAAATGTAACTTATCAGCAAGTGTTCGTGTATGAATTTGTATCCTTACTTTTCCGATGCACTGCCAGCATTATAGGTCTGTCACTGGGATGCAGGTGTAACAAAAGAGGAGTCCCAATCAAGTCCTGAGGCAGAAATCCTAACAAAGGCACTGCCCTGCAAAGTAAGTATTAATATGCTTTTAGATGATATTATTCAGTTTCAGTTCCCAAAAAAAATTTGGTTTCAGCGTTTAGCTGCAAAGCTGACGGGATAAAAGATGGTCCAAGTAGATTTGTTCTAAAAAAAGATATTCCAAACTGAAAGCCAGAGGGAAAGGTTGGGAACTCTATTTAGAAACTCTATAGGTTTGAAGCTATTATCTGACATTATACTCTGGGCTTTTAACAACAACTGCCTTTGATTTATCTTGGCTAAGCTTATCCGCTGCTTCTCATTACATTTAGCAGAAGCTTTTATCTAAAAATGAGGACATTTATTTTACTACTCTCATTTTCAACAATTTCAAGAGTTCTTATGGCAGGAAACCAATACAGGGAGGATAAAGACAAAACTGATTCAATATAAGACTTGTAAAACAAACATAAGCTGTAGTGCTTTATCCACATTAAATGACTCTTACATTTGCTCAAATAGTGCACATTTTAATGCCCTGTTAGTTGTTGTTCAGTCATGTTCAGTATAAAAAAAAAAAAAAAAAAAAAAAAACTAAAACAACAAAGTCATTAAAAATGCATCCTCACACCATAAAGTCATCAACAAAGTTGTCAACCACAGACAAGTATTTTCTAGCCAAATTAAAATATGTAATGGCTAATTTCCATTTCCATTTAAACATTCAGCAGCAGACACTTATTCAAAGCAACTTACAAATGAGGACAAGAAGCTTAATAGAATTACTGCCTTATTGATTTAAGTGTTTAATCAATCCTGTACATGTATGATGCATAATATAGTAATTGCAGGTGATGACAACTAACCACAGTCTAGTATTTTCTTCAGTCATAGTTAAAGGGGTCATACGATGTGATTTCAATTTGTCCCTTCTCTTTGGAGTGTTACAAGCTCTTATTGCATAAAGAAGATCTGTTATGTTGCAAAGACTAAAGTCTCAAATCCAAAGAGATGTTCTTTATAAAAGTTAAGTCAACCACGCCCCTACCTGTCTAATTAACAGTAGCTTATTTAAAACAAAAAGACCAAGAATAAAAAATAGTCTATAAGAATTAATGGCAACATAAACAACAAGCCAAAACGAATTCATTTAGGCTAAAACAAAACTGAAACCAATGTTGTGTCTCTCATTCGACACAAAATCAAATTTTTCTGTATTCACAATGTATTTGAATGCCAAAATATTATTTATTATAGCCTACTTCACTAGCATTCCAATACCCATGTGAAACAAAATGTTTTGCATAACATCATGGTGGTATGGTGATAATACTTAACAGCACAGATTTTATAACATATTTAAACTGAGTGGTTTTATTTCATATGTTTGTTTGACGCTATTTTATTATGATAATAAACAGGCTGCATTGTCAAAGTTCTCAGTCGGAAAAGGGTGGATTGTCCACTTCAGGTTGGTGGAGAGTTCCTGCCTCAAGTGGTGGAGTTCAGGTATCTTGGGGTCTTGTTCACGAGTGAGGGAAGGATGGAACGTGAGATTGACAGACGGATTGGTGCAGCTTCTGCGGTAATGCGGTCGCTGTACCGGTCTGTCGTGGTGAAGAAGGAGCTGAGCTGTAAGGCAAAGCTCTCGATTTACCGGTCAATCTACATTCCTACTCTCACCTATGGTAATGAGCTGTGGGTCATGACCGAAAGGACAAGATCCCGGATACAGGCGGCCGAAATGAGCTTTCTCCGTCGGGTGGCTGGGCGCTCCCTTAGAGATAGGGTGAGAAGCTCGGTCACTCGGGAGGAGCTCAGAGTAGAGCCGTTGCTCCTCCACATCGAGAGGAGCCAGCTGAGGTGGCTCGGGCATCTATTTCGGATGCCTCCTGGACGCCTTCCCAGGGAGGTGTTCCAGGCACGTCTCACCGGGAGGAGGCCCCGGGGAAGACCTAGGACACGCTGGAGGGACTATGTCTCCCGGCTGGTCTGGGAACGTCTCGGGGTCCCCCCGGAAGAGCTGGAAGAAGTGGCTAGGGAGAGTGAAGTCTGGGCGTCTCTGCTTAGACTGTTGCCCCCGCTACCCGGCCCCGGATAAGCGGAAGATGATGAATGGATGGATGGATGGATGTTTGACGCTATTTTATTATGATAATAAACAGGCTGCATTGTCAAAGTAGCATAGCTTAACTTGATTTTTTTCCCTTTCTAACAGTGGGAGCAACTTCTCCTTTTAGTCATGAATATAATCGGGTTGCCTTTAATTGTGTACATTCACAATTAAAAAAAATATTTGTGTGTAAAATAAGCCTAAAGAAAAATAGGATTGCCACTTTCTGCCAACTTTTTTCCTTTCATGCAGCACAAAAATGAACCGGAACTCTGTGTAATTTATTATTCAAATAAAAATATATTTCTCATATAGGCCTATTTATTCGCAATATATAGCCTAGCTTTATTATGTTTTTCTCCGCTTGCAGAGGCGCTGCTGGTGCATGATGTGAAAACCATGTGAATCATCAATGTTCTGTTTGTTGCTTTTTGCACATGTGAAATTAATCCCCAGGAAACAAATTTTAGTATTTTTAACGGGTCACATACACTTATCATTTCTAATTAAATTAAATTATAATTTAAAATAATCTTGTCTGTTAATGGTTAATAATCAGTTAACGAGCGTTTGTTGTCCTTAGGAAAAATATCCGAAATGAGTAGCGCTTGTTGTTTGTCGTTTCTCCGATCACAAATGCAGACATGGTTTTATATTTACGCAGCATGATACACTATGCATAAAAAGACAGTATAAGTCATTATAATCAGTAATTTAGTCCCCACTGGATGCAACAAATGTCTCTTTTATAATGGGTTTTATGGACCCTTCACACATTTCTGGGTTTCTCAGCAGTGGAATTCATCATAGTTGGGTCAACTTGAAGAACAGTGAATGGGAAAGTACCAAAATCTTTTTTTGCATTCCTATTTTCTCAAATAGCAAAAGAAAAACTCCACAACAGTGTTTTTGTGAATTTCAATAAAATGAGTAAAATTGAGAGAGACTGTAATGGCAGTAAGAAGAGAGAACATGACAAATTAATAACTTCCATAAATGCTGCATTGGAAACACCCTCGGCATTAGCATTAACTGTTTTTTTTTTTGTTTTTTTTTGATGCAAAGGTGATATAATACAAAGCATAGTGTTTAAATGTACATACATAAAAAAAAAATACAAATACAAAAAACTTTTGAGGATTTACAATACTGATGACAGTTAAACACATCATCACAGTCTTGTGAAAAGGGTCAGTAGTCCTATCATACACTTTATCTCAAGTCTTGATGATTTATTACCCTGATTTATGGCCTGATTTATGGCCGTACAGTCCGTGTAGATTGACAGGTAGTCAGAAGTGTGCATGGTCAGTTTGGATTGATTTATGACTATAAGGCCTGTCAGTCAAAGCGGTTGCCATGCCACTGGGTCCTGTGACCCTTGATTGACATGGCAGAGGTGTGTAAATCAAAAGATCAAAGAGATCTCAGATTTGACTTGTGTTGTGTTTATTACTGGATATATGATGGTTGTATCTGTAACCAGAGCTGTGGGGGGGGGGGGGGGGGGGGGGGGGGGGTTCTGTGAAGTCCTGTTGTTCACACCTAAAGACAGTGGGAGGTGTTTGGGTTCTTCCTGGGGAAAAAAAAATGGTGGTGCAAAAGTGAGGGTTTTGACGTCTTGGCAGGATCAATGTTTGTTTAATCTTTATGGTGTTGATACCTAGGCACCAACAGGCCACATGCTCCCCGTCTACAAACACATTTGAAAAGGAGGACGATGTCTGGTGTCTTTCCAGGTGAGAATTTCAAAGAGTGAGAGAGACAATTATCTAAATCATCAACTAACCAAGCCGCTGAAGAGATAAATAATTGAATGTTATCTGGAATTAATAAAATCAAACAGGCATTCCTTAATGTTAAGAAAATACTATCCATAATATGTGATGTGTAAAAGGAGTTGAAATCTCACGCTAATTTTAAAACCAACTCTAAACACACACACACACACACACACACACATTGGTTTTCCATGTTCTATGGGACATCCCGTAGACGTAATGTTTTTTAGACTGTACAAATTGTATTTTGCATCACCATACATCAACCTTACACTTAAACCTACCCCTTACAGAAAATTTCTTTCATTTTAAGATTTTCAAAAACACTTCATTCTGTATGATTTATAAACTTGTTTCCTCACGGGGACAAAAACAATCCCCAAGGATTTTGGATATTGCCATCATTGTTCCCCATAACATGGGGTATACCTGAACCACAAACAAACACAAACACACACACACACACACACACACACACACAGACACACACAGTAAATCTGAGTAAACTAAATTTTATTTATGAGCAAATTCGTATTTGTTGTTTTTACTTTGTGTTATGTAAGAAATGTTTTAATTTAATAATCTAACCTGTAGTATGTGTACTGTAAATGAACAAATATACATTTAGCTTAAACTCAGTAAAATAATTACACCTACCATTTTAAACATGTCTAAAAGATTACACATTGTGTGTCACTAAAGCAAGGCACACTGTCTATTGTCTTAAAAAATGTTTAAATAACCTGATGACCAGCATTGTTTCTTTAGATCATTTATGCACACAAATGCTTTTTTCGCACGAGTAGAAAACTCTTTGGATGTGTTTGGCAAACATCATTTCTACATCTTAAATGCATGACTGAACTTTTCTCATTCGACAGAAATACTATTTTCTAATTATTTCCCCGGCCTATAACACTTGGTGTAAATGTTCTTACCTAGAACAGAAAACATACACTTTGACTATTTGACTATTTTGTAGGCATCATGTAATGTTAAATGGTTTACAAAAAAAATTTAGCACCAGCAGCTGTGATTTTCAAAATGAAAGAAATGTACAAGCTAAGGATGTTTCAACTATTATCATCATTTCCTTTTGACTCTGATAAACTGGTAATGAATTTTCTATGCAAGTGACACGATATACAGTTCTCATACTATTTGTGTAGATAGCTGTGCTAAAACATTTATGACTATTTTTGCATGCCAGCAGATTATGTCAAGGGTGTTTCACATCTAAGAATCACAATGTTTTTTAAATGACATTTTTCTTACAACTCAAGATTTAGCCATATCAAGATTTTGGACGGCCGTTCACAATTTGTTTGTTGGACTGTACGTTTTTAGGTGATCTCTGTGTGGTGTCATCATAATAAGAATAAATGAAAATTAAGAACTTAAGTTACAGTTTTTCTCTTCGAGATATTTCTTTTAGTGCAACTTTGTGTCTGTCCAAAAAGTGTGATCACATGAAGCATCGACACAACAAAAAATTAAGTCTAGCTGTTTTACACTTAAAACTATTACAACCTAAACAAATGAAACGGTTCCACTGAAAGATGCCCACTCGTTTAAGTTTGAGCATGTTAAAGTTTCCACACTCCTGTGTAGAGATAAATTTTATCCATAACCTTTTGTGTATTCACGTGACCAAATCACTAAGAAAGAGAGTATAGCAAGAAAGCAAATGTTTACAATGCATATAAAATTCAGAATACAATTGTAAAAAAAAAATTATGTTGATTTGTAAATGGTATTTTTTATTAATCCACTAGATTAAGTCATCTTGTTCAGATAGCAGATGAAACTATTCACATTTTGTTTGTTTGGCCGTTTTTGTTTTAAGACTCCTGTAAGTTCATGCTAACTCTCGCGTGGGAAAGAGAGCAGGGTGAGCACATCCTATTCATTTAAGAAAAAGTATTAAACATTTGACCAAACTTTTTTATTATTTTGACAAAACACAACAACATTAAAGAATGTTATCCGTTCCTATGGCCATCTTCTTTGACTCAAATAAAGCAACATCTCTGGTGTACGCAAGCATCTACAGTGTGTGTATGTGCTAAACATCTGTTTCTCCCACTTCTGCCAGATTTGTTAGATGGGCTTTTGTTGTAATACAGACACATTTGAGAACTACGATGTTCTCACTTTTGTAATGGTTATAGAAAAATTCAAAAATAACTCTTGCATACGTAGCAAAACTGACTAAAAAAATCACTGAATTATGAAATGCAAAAGTGTGTACGGCATTTGACAAAACAGGATTTTAGCTGTAATGAGCACATAAGACAAAAATTGTCAAAGTGTGACTTGTAAATATATTCTATTTTATTTTGTTTTATTTATTTATTTTTACCAGAGATAGTCGACTGATCTGTTTACATGTTGTTTTGCCATTTTCTGATGAAGAGTTTTCTCTGACTGTGGTCAAACATACAGTGCCTGTTCATAGGAATTTTTACAGCATAACTACAGCATAAAAATATCGCCCCTACATCTAGAGCTCTTGTTCATATAGCTGATGATGATGTTCACATTTTTATTTGTCGTACTCGTTAGTTTCAACATTTCTACTGGACATTAAAGAGTAGGCCTATGTGTACTCCCTTTATGTCAGAAGCATTAACATCTACTGTGTGCTAAGAATTTTCTGCTTTCTCCACTTTTGGTGGATTTACTAGAGGGACTATGTGACCTTGTTGTAATGTGATTACGTTTAAGATCCATATGATTGCACTAAACCCCCTTGAATAGGTTATAGACATACTCTTTTATACAGGAAATGTTTCCACAACAGCAATATGTATCAGAATAACAAATACCTAATTTGAAAATATGAAATCCTCTCTTCTAAACTATTGTGAAAACTTTTAATGTTGATCCGGCCCACCAGCCGTGTATCTTTTTCATTGTTTTTTAGATAAAGACTATTCTCAGAGTTTGGTAAACAGGCAAAAACATGAACAAAATGTAGTACAAGATGATTAAATGATTGTCAAGAGACTGTTTAAACTGAGATTGTGATGCACTTTAGAGCTTTTTCTGGTCTACCAGTGTCACAAAGACACAAAATTTTCAATCAACTTGAAAATGAGTCCTGCCATTTTCTGTTCTGACTGTTACACTTAATACAAACCCATCTATTACACTTAAAGTTAGACATTAAAAGTCATGGATGTCACAGGAACTATTTCCTTTCCCTGTTTCTCTAAACATCACACTAAATAAACCAGAGATCACATGTAGAAAGAATTCTTTGAAAGGGGCATGTTTTAGTCCATTTTAGATGGTCTGCACCAACACATGTTTTAGATGTTTTAGGTATTCATCAGACTAACAGGTTTGATTCGGGAAACACACACAACTGGAACTAAGTTTTGTCATGTCTTTATAATTGATCTACTTTTACTTTTAAAACAACACAGTGTGAAATGATGGTCTTCGACAGCATGGGCCCCTGAAATGTTGTAGTATATCTTTGTTTTCACAAAATATCTAAACATTTATCTATCTTAAAATATTAGTTATTACGTGTTTACAAAGTTGTCATGTCTGACGTTTACATTTTTAAGAACATCTGATATAGTTTATCATCTTTAAAATTGTATAACGTATATTTCACCAAACCTTGACGCCTGAAAAACGGGTTTAGCATCAGTCCACATTTCAGTTGTTAGCCAGAAAATGCAAGTGAGCCGATATTTCATAACCCAGATAATCTACATGATGTGAAACTAGCTCACAGTTACATTAGAGTTTTGGGGTTCTAGTTTATGTTGAATAGTGTTTGTTACTGTTCCACATGTTTAACACCACATTACTCCATTGTGAAGATATGTACTGTATAAAAGGTTTTTCACTGTAGTAGTCCAACTCTGAAACCAGACCAAACAAAAATGAGCTTGAGCCTTAGTTGAAGCAGAATTAAAATGTTTTCTTTTTATCTTTCCATGATTTGTGCGTGTTGTTCTGAACCACGGTTTCATTTTAAACATCACAATCGTATTGTATTGTCCTGTATGATTGTAAAGAGTTTTGTGTGTGTCAGTCTCTGGATTTTTTTATTTTTTTTTTGCAAACAGAACTGCTGTAATGTTAGCGAGCTCTTTGTGTTGTCTGCTTTACTGTGTTTATATACGTTAGATTTCCTTAAATTTGCTCGATTAAAGTATTTAACACAGTTTTGGGTAATGTGAGTGTGTGTGAATATAGAGGATCTTTACAAATATTTTTTCTTGAAATATCCATCTAACACTCTGAACCAAGACTGCTTCTTTTAAATATAACATTAACACATTTTTCATGAGCTCAGACCCATTGTTTCATAAACCACAAAAGATTAAAATGTGATTCAACTTTTTATTTCAACAATAGATTTTTGAATATACATTCATACATTGAAATAGTGAAGAAAATGGTCAAATTGGCATTACTAACAAACAGTAATAATGACATTACAGGTGGTCTAGCCAGAAAAGAAAATCTCTACAGGCCAGCATGTTTTGTTCTATTATGTAGTTGACGTAAGTTTGAACAATTTCACATGTCATGGAACCATAATTTTTTGAAACCAACAATGTACATAAATCTGTTACACATGTTCACAGACAGAGAACCTCGTTAATGTCCATCTCATCGTCACATTCAGACATCACATCCAGAATTTTTCTAGTCGTTACACAGACTGATTCTTTACTGGTAATAAACATACTAGTCAAATCAGGCCATGGGTTATTTTTCAGGCTTCTTACAACATTCATTTCATTCTTAAGATTTTTTACACACTTGGTATCCCCGGTACAATCATGATTTGGATTCTCTATGACCGCATGCATCAGTTTGATCATTTGTTCTCGGTAACGCTGTTTAAACATAGTGTCTATGTAGTCTGTTACATGACACGCTTCACCCAGTCGCACTTCATCTGATCATCCGTAGCGGCGCCAGAACTCCAGTTGCAATCCATCTGCTTTTGCCCAGCGTCAGACATCCTTTTCAGAATTTAATTCAAGAGATAAACTTTGTACCCTAATAAATATAGAATGTTGTCACCATTTCCCAGAATCTGGACTGACTGTATATATCCATGACGATCCAGGCCTTGTGCAATTTCAGTTTCAATTTCTGGTTTATGGTTCAGATCCGTCGAAGCCTTATTATTTGAAAAATTAGAGAGTGCGTCAGTTGCAGACAAATTTGATTGTTGAAGCTGATTCTGTCAGTCCATGTAGATAATGTTTTGATCAACAAGATGTTGCAGTAGCTCTGTTGACCGTGCTGTAAAACCCCTTGTTCGCAGATCTAGGAAAACCTGCGATAACTGCAGAGTTTATGAGGTCAGCCGCTCACAGGGGATGAAGACTAGCCATAGTCACGAGGAAGTAGTGGTGGATCTTCTGTACATTTAAACAAAAAAAAAGGGTGGTCTTGTTTCTACGTTTCAAATGTTGCTTGGTTGGTTGTTGAGATGGGGGTGTTGCACTCTAAAAGTGGAGGAGGGTGAAGGGGCCTAATTAGGGATGTGTTTTGACCGGCGAAGCCCAGCTTATGTCACCAAAGAGAATTCTGTCATTTTCACTGGAAGATATTTTGATTATAGATTACGAGGTTTATTAGGATTTTTGTTAAGACACTTGTTTCAAGTAACAGTAATGTATTGTGGCTTGGGAAAACTTAATCCATCAGCCATTTATTAAACATAGAGCAAGGAACACATAAAAGGGTGAGTAAACACTGAAAAAGAAACATTACAACATCATTGTTCAGGTTTGTTATACTGAATACACTATTATCTGACTGATCATTCGGTTTTAAAATAAATTTAAATTGACTGAAACAGCTTGTTTATCATTGAAAAAATTGTTCTCAACATGGACTGTTTGGAGCAGCGGCCGCCATTGTAACAGGAGCATGCAGAAAGTCTTCTGTGGTTAACTATATGCCACTAAAGCTTTTTTAAGTATCACACTTGGAAAGTAGGTAGGACCCCACAAGTGTGAAACAAACAAGGATGTGACACCTTCAGTAGTCATAAAACATTGGATGCTTTAGCACATTCAGTGAGATTATTTCCATCTTAAACAATGTATGTTTTCCTTGCGAACAAAGCATCAAAATTATCTTTCTAGTAAATCTAAAGTACACAGTTGCATGGTGGTTTTGTTTACACCTTAAGTTTGTGATGACCACTAATATAATTTAATAATGTACAAATCGGCCGAGAACTATAATTATTATGAATGTGTTAATGTTATATTTAAAAGAAGCAGTCTTGGTTCAGAGTGTTAGATGGATATTTCAAGAAAAAATATTTGTAAAGATCCTCTATATTCACACACACTCACATTACCCAAAACTGTGTTAAATACTTTAATCGAGCAAATTTAAGGAAATCTAACGTATATAAACACAGTAAAGCAGACAACACAAAGAGCTCGCTAACATTACAGCAGTTCTGTTTGCAAAAAAAAAATAAAAAAATCCAGAGACTGACACACACAAAACTCTTTACAATCATACAGGACAATACAATACGATTGTGATGTTTAAAATGAAACCGTGGTTCAGAACAACACGCACAAATCATGGAAAGATAAAAAGAAAACATTTTAATTCTGCTTCAACTAAGGCTCAAGCTCATTTTTGTTTGGTCTGGTTTCAGAGTTGGACTACTACAGTGAAAAACCTTTTATACAGTACATATCTTCACAATGGAGTAATGTGGTGTTAAACATGTGGAACAGTAACAAACACTATTCAACATAAACTAGAACCCCAAAACTCTAATGTAACTGTGAGCTAGTTTCACATCATGTAGATTATCTGGGTTATGAAATATCGGCTCACTTGCATTTTCTGGCTAACAACTGAAATGTGGACTGATGCTAAACCCGTTTTTCAGGCGTCAAGGTTTGGTGAAATATACGTTATACAATTTTAAAGATGATAAACTATATCAGATGTTCTTAAAAATGTAAACGTCAGACATGACAACTTTGTAAACACGTAATAACTAATATTTTAAGATAGATAAATGTTTAGATATTTTGTGAAAACAAAGATATACTACAACATTTCAGGGGCCCATGCTGTCGAAGACCATCATTTCACACTGTGTTGTTTTAAAAGTAAAAGTAGATCAATTATAAAGACATGACAAAACTTAGTTCCAGTTGTGTGTGTTTCCCGAATCAAACCTGTTAGTCTGATGAATACCTAAAACATCTAAAACATGTGTTGGTGCAGACCATCTAAAATGGACTAAAACATGCCCCTTTCAAAGAATTCTTTCTACATGTGATCTCTGGTTTATTTAGTGTGATGTTTAGAGAAACAGGGAAAGGAAATAGTTCCTGTGACATCCATGACTTTTAATGTCTAACTTTAAGTGTAATAGATGGGTTTGTATTAAGTGTAACAGTCAGAACAGAAAATGGCAGGACTCATTTTCAAGTTGATTGAAAATTTTGTGTCTTTGTGACACTGGTAGACCAGAAAAAACTCTAAAGTGCATCACAATCTCAGTTTAAACAGTCTCTTGACAATCATTTAATCATCTTGTACTACATTTTGTTCATGTTTTTGCCTGTTTACCAAACTCTGAGAATAGTCTTTATCTAAAAAACAATGAAAAAGATACACGGCTGGTGGGCCGGATCAACATTAAAAGTTTTCACAATAGTTTAGAAGAGAGGATTTCATATTTTCAAATTAGGTATTTGTTATTCTGATACATATTGCTGTTGTGGAAACATTTCCTGTATAAAAGAGTATGTCTATAACCTATTCAAGGGGGTTTAGTGCAATCATATGGATCTTAAACGTAATCACATTACAACAAGGTCACATAGTCCCTCTAGTAAATCCACCAAAAGTGGAGAAAGCAGAAAATTCTTAGCACACAGTAGATGTTAATGCTTCTGACATAAAGGGAGTACACATAGGCCTACTCTTTAATGTCCAGTAGAAATGTTGAAACTAACGAGTACGACAAATAAAAATGTGAACATCATCATCAGCTATATGAACAAGAGCTCTAGATGTAGGGGCGATATTTTTATGCTGTAGTTATGCTGTAAAAATTCCTATGAACAGGCACTGTATGTTTGACCACAGTCAGAGAAAACTCTTCATCAGAAAATGGCAAAACAACATGTAAACAGATCAGTCGACTATCTCTGGTAAAAATAAATAAATAAAACAAAATAAAATAGAATATATTTACAAGTCACACTTTGACAATTTTTGTCTTATGTGCTCATTACAGCTAAAATCCTGTTTTGTCAAATGCCGTACACACTTTTGCATTTCATAATTCAGTGATTTTTTTTAGTCAGTTTTGCTACGTATGCAAGAGTTATTTTTGAATTTTTCTATAACCATTACAAAAGTGAGAACATCGTAGTTCTCAAATGTGTCTGTATTACAACAAAAGCCCATCTAACAAATCTGGCAGAAGTGGGAGAAACAGATGTTTAGCACATACACACACTGTAGATGCTTGCGTACACCAGAGATGTTGCTTTATTTGAGTCAAAGAAGATGGCCATAGGAACGGATAACATTCTTTAATGTTGTTGTGTTTTGTCAAAATAATAAAAAAGTTTGGTCAAATGTTTAATACTTTTTCTTAAATGAATAGGATGTGCTCACCCTGCTCTCTTTCCCACGCGAGAGTTAGCATGAACTTACAGGAGTCTTAAAACAAAAACGGCCAAACAAACAAAATGTGAATAGTTTCATCTGCTATCTGAACAAGATGACTTAATCTAGTGGATTAATAAAAAATACCATTTACAAATCAACATAATTTTTTTTTTACAATTGTATTCTGAATTTTATATGCATTGTAAACATTTGCTTTCTTGCTATACTCTCTTTCTTAGTGATTTGGTCACGTGAATACACAAAAGGTTATGCATAAAATTTATCTCTACACAGGAGTGTGGAAACTTTAACATGCTCAAACTTAAACGAGTGGGCATCTTTCAGTGGAACCGTTTCATTTGTTTAGGTTGTAATAGTTTTAAGTGTAAAACAGCTAGACTTAATTTTTTGTTGTGTCGATGCTTCATGTGATCACACTTTTTGGACAGACACAAAGTTGCACTAAAAGAAATATCTCGAAGAGAAAAACTGTAACTTAAGTTCTTAATTTTCATTTATTCCTATTATGATGACACCACACAGAGATCACCTAAAAACGTACAGTCCAACAAACAAATTGTGAACGGCCGTCCAAAATCTTGATATGGCTAAATCTTGAGGTGTAAGAAAAATGTCATTTAAAAAACATTGTGATTCTTAGATGTGAAACACCCTTGACATAATCTGCTGGCATGCAAAAATAGTCATAAATGTTTTAGCACAGCTATCTACACAAATAGTATGAGAACTGTATATCGTGTCACTTGCATAGAAAATTCATTACCAGTTTATCAGAGTCAAAAGGAAATGATGATAGTTGAAACATCCTTAGCTTGTACATTTCTTTCATTTTGAAAATCACAGCTGCTGGTGCTAAATTTTTTTTAGTAAACCATTTAACATTACACGATGCCTACAAAATAATCAAATAGTCAAAGTGTATGTTTTCTGTTCTAGGTAAGAACATTTACACCACGTGTTATAGGCCGGGGAAATAATTAGAAAATAGTATTTCTGTCGAATGAGAAAAGTTCAGTCATGCATTTAAGATGTAGAAATGATGTTTGCCAAACACATCCTAAGAGTTTTCTAGTCGTGTGAAAAAGCACTTGTGTGCATAAATGATCTAAAGAAACAATGCTGGTCATCAGGTTATTTAAAAAATAATTAAGACAATAGACAGTGTGCCTTGCTTTAGTGACACACAATGTGTAATCTTTTAAACATGTTTAAAATGGAAGGTGTAATTATTTTACTGAGTTTAAGTCAAATGTATATTTGTTCATTTACAGTACACATACTATCTACAGGTTAGATTATTAAATGAAAAAATATGTACATAACACAACGTAAAAACAACAAATAAGGTTTTGCTCATAATTCAAATTTAGTTTACTCAGTTTTACTGTGTGTGTGTGTGTGTGTGTGTGTGTGTGTGTGTGGTTCAGGTATACCCCATGTTATGGGGAACAATGATGGCAATATCCCAAATCCTTGGGAATTGTTTTTGTCCCCGTGAGGAAACGTTTATAAATCATACAGAATGAAGTGTTTTTGAAAATCTTAAAATGAAAGAAATTTTGTGTAAGGGGTAGGTTTAAGTGTAAGGTTGATGTTTGGTGATGCAAAATACAATTTGTACAGTCTAAAAAACATTACGTCTATGGGATGTCCCATAGAACATGGAAAACCAATGTGTGTGTGTGTGTGTGTGTGTGTGTGTTTAGAGTTGGTTTTAAAATTAACGTGAGATTTCAACTCCTTTTAAACACCACATATTATGGATAGTATTTTCATTACATTAAGGAATGCCTGTTTGATTTTATTAATTCCAGATAACATTCAATTATTTATCTCTTCAGCGGCTTGGTTAGTTGATGATTTAGATAATTGTCTCTCTCACTCTTTGAAATTCTCACCTGGAAAGACACCAGACATCGTCCTCCTTTTCAAATGTGTTTGTAGATGGGGAGCATGTGGCCTGTCGGTGCCTAGGTATCAACACCATATAGATCAAACAAACATTGATCCTGTCAGGGTGTCAAAACCCTCACTTTTGCACAGCCATTTTTTTTCCCCAGGAAGAACCCAAACACCTCCCCACTGTCTTTAGGTGTGAACAACAAGCCAGAAAGGAATTTCACAGAAACCCCCCACAGCTCTGGTTACAGATACAACCATCATAAGAAACCCCCCCCACTGCTCTGGTAACAGATACAACCATCATATATCCAGTAATAAACACAACACAAGTCAAATCTGAGATCTCTTTGATCTTTTGATTTACACACCTCTGCCATGTCAATCAAGGGTCACAGGACCCAGTGGCATGGCAACCGCTTTGACTGACAGGCCTTATAGTCATAAATCAATCCAAACTGACCATGCACACTTCTGACTACCTGTCAATCTACACGGACTGTACGGCCATAAATCAGGCCATAAATCAGGGTAATAAATCATCAAGACTTGAGATAAAGTGTATGATAGGACTACTAGGGTCTATTGTTTTTTTCCTGTTGCCCTGGGAGATGGCTTCACAGTATGGTAAGGGGCGTAACATTTCTGTCACACACTTGAGGCATTCAGCCAATCACAATACACTGGATAGCTTGCCAATCAGTGTACACCCAGGCGGCAAGGAACTCGACCGGAAGTTGAAGTCGGGTGGGGGCTGCCATCTTTTAGCAGAACTTCACTTGCGTTAGCATTCCCATTGACTCCCATTCATTTTGGCGTCATTTTGACTGCGAATAACTTTACATCTGAGGCGTTTAAAGACTCCGTTTGTCCATTATTTATTTCTAAAGATACACGACAATGTATAAAGGGCTCCATTACCTTCTATGTTACATTATGGCCCCGTATAAACAGTTTTTGTAAATAAATAGGCTAACGATTGCGTCATAACCACTTGACTCTATGTCGCATTACCATATAGACAGGAGGAGAAGCTCGCAGGCAATTAACTTAATATGGCGTACTGGCGTTACATTTTAAAATACTATACAAAATAATTAATCAGAATACTTCTGCTCACTAACGACAAAGAACTCCCCGCTCAAGCTCGCCGTCTCTGCAAGATTAACGATGGCAGTTTTCACGCACAGCTACTAGAAGATTTACCAGATGTAAATCTTCTAGTAGCTGTGCGTGAAAACTGCCATCGTTAATCTTGCAGAGACAGGTTGCTGACGTCGTCAAGCTTCGTTTGAGTCTGCGCGTCAGAAACGGAAGTGCTAAAAAACGCTAAAAATGGGCTTCATTTGTCTCAATTGAGTTCCACTGGGGTCGCTGTGTCCATTTCTTTTACTGTCTATGTGTATACCTCTCTTTTGTAAGAACAATGAGCTTAGTAAAAATGGACGTGTTTCAGAAAGGCGGAGCATAGAGGAGCAACAATAATATACATTATGTGGAAAATAATGTGTTATTTGAACCTTAAACTACATAGACACATTGCATTACACCAAATACAAAAAATAATGTTATTTTTAGCAACTTCATATGACCCCTTTCATGGTTCACAGACACAAACCTTTCATCAACATCTTGAAACACACATTTTGGCGTGTGTGTTGTGGTGAAGATTCTCTTATCAGGTGGAATTCTTGGTACTGCAAATTAGAAAAATAAATAAATAAAATTCAAAAGACACAACCTATTTATTTATAATAATAGCTTGAAAGCTAAACAATCAAGGGCAATACCATCTGTGTGCGATTACCTTCATATCCAGAGTGAACTCTCTCAGCCAATATGAGGCAGCAGAAATGTTCCTCAGAGAGCTCGGAGTCTTGAACCTTCATTAAATATGGAGTCATCCTGAAAGGATAGTACTGCAGATCTCATTCCTTCTCTTTACCACCACTACACAAACAAACAAAAACAAAATCACATTTTAAAGATATTATTATCCAACTAGACTAGTGTACAATATGCATCTGACATATTGACAACATGCAGTGACTACTTCAAACCTACCACACTATGCATATGCATGTAACATAGTAACAAAATAAATGGCAGTTTGAAATTATACTATTGCACTTACAGCTATGAACAGTTAATATAAATGTGCGTAATAGTAAAATAAATGTGTCTAATAGTGCTTGATTCAAGTCTGTCTGACCTGATTTGACAGAAGAAGGATTTCTCCTGCATGAACTCAGTCCATGATGACTCTGAAAAATAGCGGAGATGAATGAGACCAAAAAGAAAACAAGAACTAGAGAGATTAGTAGAGTAAATAAATGAGGAGACCTCCCTCAACCTGTTTCCCCAAAAACAAAACCGTTCACTATATTGAGCCAAAGTGTTTTTGTTATTTTGGGTAATTCTTTTAATTTTATACTTTTTGGCCTCAAACTAAATGTTGTATTGTTTTTTTTTCAAATCAGAGCTAGGGTGCGTTTCCCAAAAATCACTGTTAGCAAACTATGGTTGCAAGTTCCATACTAACAGTTTAATGATTCAGTGTTTTCCGAAATACCAATTTGCAAATGTTCATTTAAACTGAGAAGTTGTGTAAGCTGGAACTAGCTCTCTGTGGTTAGAAGTAAAGATTCTTTTTAATATGACATAGACTTAAATAGATCATGCATTTGAGCAAAAAAGCAAGCTAAAATGCAGTGTATTCTATATTGTTAATTTTGTTCTATATTGTTAATTACATTTTAATCTATATATTTTATCACATCAAATTTACATAGTTTTACATTTAACCGGTGCTTTTATC